>NC_059166.1:10080133-10354531 GCF_019923935.1 Bubalus bubalis | reverse complement strand
TAGTTTGCTGGTTTGATAATTTATCTTTTTCTTAGATACACATTTTGACATGGGATATTCTTTGTCTAAACGTGTATGCACAGTTCATCCTGTGTATAATACTTGCTAATGTTTGGCCAAACTACTGATAGATGGGGACATACCTTGACTATAGTCTTTCTCAATTGAAAGATGGATTTTCTTTATCCATTGGCCAGTTATCTGCTCAGCACCTACCATGTGGTGCTTAGCACTCTGGGTACAAGAGGAATTTAAAATTCGTTCATTCAGTACATAGTTGTTGCACCTACTATGTGCAGACATCCAACTGGGCCCTGAGGGTACAGCAGGGGTCACATAATATGATCCCTGCCTTCCTGGGGCTTATGTTCTCATGGAGAAGAGAGAGGTTAAGTGAGTCAGAAATAGAGTAAGCTGATTACAGGTAAGGAAAATTGCCATGAGAAAAGGAGGCACCATGAGGGAGGGCAGACCTGGAGGATGGGAAGGAACCAGCAGTAGTAGAAGGTTCTTGGGAGAGGGGACCGGAGAGAGAGAGACTCTATCATGGGAAAGAGCTTGACGTTATCTTCTGGGAACATGAGAAGGCCGTGGATTTCAGGGTAGTGAGGAGGAGAGAAAACTATAGGAAGTGGGGTTAGAGTGAGAAAAGCAAACCTCAGACCACACAAGGTCCCAGAGACTATAGTCAAATGCTGGCATTTTACTTCGGATCCAGTGATCCTGGGAACAGGGGTGTTAGGCAGAGAAGATAACGCTCTAATTTCCTTTTTTATTCCTGAAAACCTGGCAGCTTTGTGAAAGTGAACCAAAAGGCACAAAACATGGGGTAGGCTGAGAGGGGTGAGCCAGACCATGACAAGGTGTGGGGGGAAAGACAGGAGCTTTTATAGACATGGAAATGGAGAAGAGAGATGACCCGAGATGCATTTCAGAAGTAGAGGCAACAGACGTGCTGATGGCTCCATCGCACCATAGGACGGGGTGGGAGGAAGGATCATGGGGGTTGTGCTGGGGACACCATGGGCAGAACTTTGCAGGAGGAAGTCAGAGTGTATTTGGAGTAGCAGAGTACATTTCAGACCCTCCACCTGTGTGCAGTATCCCCTAGGGAACAGTGTGAATCAGGTGGTAAGTCTCAGCACTGCAGGAGTCAAGGTGAGCAGCTGTGGCTCCAGGAGGTCAGAGGGAAAAAGAGAGTTCTATGCAGAGGAGAGCTGGGTGCTGTCCTGGGCTTGAGAGAGGGCTGGGATGTTTGAATGGCAACATGCAGCCCTGAGATCCAGAATTGAGCCAAGGCTCTGAGGGATGCACACACTATGTCCAGCCTGGCAAGAATGGATGTTAGGAGAGGTTAAGGTTACTTGCCTGTTATCCCTCTTCTCCTTTCCCTAGTTTAAGTGTTAAATCCGTAGTGTTCCTAGGAACCCTAATGAGAGACTCGGGTAGCCCCCTGGGCCCTCTCGCATCATCGACACTGGGTTGAGATGTCTTTCAGTGTTGCGTAGGGGAGTCCCATAACCCTGATGTTCTCCCGTCCACCTTGCACACAATTCCATGTCCACTTCTGTCACCTGCATTTATATATTTACATTTATTTCTCACTTAGGTTTTATGGCAGGCACACAAAGAAACCCTCAGATGTCTCAATATGGACCTCAGCAGACAGGACCATCCATGTCGCCTCATCCTTCTCCTGGAGGCCAGATGCACCCTGGAATCAGTAGCTTTCAGCAGAGTAACTCAAGTGGAACTTACGGTCCACAGATGAGCCAGTATGGACCACAAGGTAAAGAAAAGTTTCTCCAGAATGCACTCAGTAGGTTGTAGAAATTTTGTTACTATGTGAGTCCTTTCAAGACCTCAATGTTATAAACATCTCTTAAGATCCCATTGTTACCTGACAGATCTGTGAGGTTAATGCAAACCACAGCCCTTTGGTTTCCCATAGTGATGGGAAGAATAATTATAGCAACTATTCATTAAGCATTCATGCATCAGACACTCTGGTAAGTGCTCTTCATACATGTGTTATTAATAATGAAGGAGTGAACCCTTGTTTCTGTGATGTAGCTGTAAATGCTTATTGAGAAAGCAGCACAGGCCTTGACCTCAAGAAGTTTGATTCAAAACTTAGGTTATTCTGTTGAGTCCTGATTCTGCCCCTCCCTCTCTGTAATTACCTTTGTAACAATGTGCTCCCTACTCAGAAGGATTGCATCCTATTACTTTTCCTCCTAATCTGTCCCCAAAGTGCTCTCTCAGGTAAATAATAGTTCTAATTTTCACAGTCATTGCCAGTTTTACTCTTAGAAGACAGGACAAAGCCTGAAATGGACATGTCTTTCAAAAAGGAAGATAAGGCATGCGTAGAAAAACAAGTGGAACCATGCCCAAAATGCCCCATTTACATTCTGCCTTCCTGGACATTGATGTCTGTTTTGTCTTACATGTGCAGAATCCTTTCAGCAAGGTTTTTAACCTGATACATATTTTTTTCTAAGTCACTTGTAGCAATACGGCATTTGAATTTAGCACCTTTATATTTTGTTTATTTAAATTAGACATTAATGGATAATTTAGAATGAGCTAATCTGGCACAATTCCCAGAGTCTCCTCACTTCTGAAAATACCAGGAATGTTCCAAGTGAAGGCAGTGCCTCTAGGACACTAGTACAGTGTTCACCGCGCCTCCACAGCCAAACCAGGCCCCTGACTCACTAAAGCGGTAATGTTTCTCCCATCCAAGTGCTAGCCAGCCCGACCCTGCTTAGCTTCCGAGATCGGATGCGTTCAGGGTGGTATGGCCATAGACAAGCCTTAATATTTCTTAGACTGTCCATCTGGAAAACGTGCTGTGCTGATGCCCTTCGAGCCTCTGCAGCCACAGAAGTACCTGCAAGGCCAGACGATTCTTTAAGGAGGAGGCCAGGTGCCATCTCAGCTTTTTACCTGGTATTTCTCAGGAAAGCTGTCCTTACCTCACAGTTTGAAAATTCTCTTGTTTTCTGAAGATCTCTTTCTGAAGGATTTTAAACACCCTCAGTACTATCAGTGTAGCACCATCACCTCACCTTATGTTGCCCTGTTATTTTGTATTCCAACTGTTTGTGTTGTTGGGAAACTGTATTAGAACACCCAAAACAAATGTTTCCCATGGCCCTTTCTGCCTCTGTCCATGAGCATGTAGTGAGAGTGATATAAACGTGGGTTTGACTTGATTCCCTACCTGCCATGCCATCAGTAGATTCTGTGTTATTAATTCCTATAAAAGCTCTAGGAATTTAAGGTCCTGGTTGACAGCCAGGGTCTGCCTAGTTCCCCATCAGCCAAGATAGTTGTGACATGTAGCAGTTTGTTGCTGAGCTAGGGCAGGACGTGCCAACTCAGCTGCGAGAGTGCCTGCTTGCCCTCTGTGCCACTCAGTGGGCATCTTCAAAACTGGGGGGACTTTGACGATCTGGAAAGGACAAAAACTATAGTGAAAATTGGGAAAGCAGCTTATAAGTTGTGACATGCACAGAATATGTGAACTTTTACTTAGAATGTAACTGGAGACAAGGCCAGGGCCTTATTCTCAGAGTTAGGGGTGGCTAGGGCCTGGGACTTACCAATGCCATTCCAAGGGTTTCATGTATATAATCTTGAAAACTGGCCACTCTACTCTGAAATACTCTTGCAATCTTACCCTCTGCTGCTCTCAAATAAGGGAAGGTGGGAAGGCAGAGCCTTGGACTATCTGATGAGTCTTGTGTGAATGGCTAATAAAGCGCTCATACTTTAGGAGTTAGCTAATAACACAGAAGGTAATTTCCATAAAATGGGTTTATCCTCTGAATAAAACCCTCAGTTTTCTGGAATCGTTGAATAGTAAGATTCTTAATTTAATAGCACTGCTCCTGTGAGAGTTCTCACCCAACCTTGTATGCCTTTGGAAAATTGCTTACTCTCCGGGGTTTACTTTTTCTATAGAAAATGAGAAAATTAGATTGTGTTACCTTGAAAGTTGCTTCTAATTCTAATGTTCTGAGTCTAAATTTTGCTTTGACTCCAGCACCTTTTTACATTAATGTGGCCCACTGGATCCACTGCATAACAGTTTGGATATATAGTCAAGATGGTTGTTGTTTGGGAATTTTTTGAGGTATGAATACTAAGTTTAGGTTGGACAGTTTAAACTAAGGCTGACAGTTTCCACATGTGGCATGTTCTAACTTTGCGCCCTAGGCAGTGTTCTTCCAGGTGGCATCTCCGGCATACTCTTTGCTCCCCCCACCCCCTGGGCTTCTTGACTGGCTCCCGAAGCGTGGACTGAAAAATCCATTTTCTGGTGCTCTCGGTTCAAATCAGAATTGTTTGCTTTCCTCCTTGTATTCCCCCTGTCCTCACCGAACAAATGACAGGAAATGACAATTATAACTTGTATTACTCAATCCAAGAAATATTCTTACCTTTACCTTTCTCTCTTGATTGATCCTTTTAAACAGAGACCCAAATGAAGTATTTTTTTTTCTTTCTCTTGATTAACTACTCAAATTATTAGTAGAATATTCAGCTTCCATCTTTGTTACAGGTTTTGATGTCTGGAAAGAATCAGTTGTGCAGAGATCCACAGAGTCGTCGTTATATCTTCTCTGTTTCTAGCTAGATGGCTTTCTTCTGTGTTAATGTTTTTAAGAGATCTCGGGGGAAGATACTTTACAGTCTCTTTTTGCTAAACCTTTTTGTTGTCAGGAATAGCTTCTTCAAAATTATTAGTAACAGCAGCCAACATTTATTAAACACTACTGAGTCCTGGACTTGGTGTTTTTCATATATTAATTCATTTAATCCTCACAACATGCCATGTTATAGGTACCACTATTATTCCACTTGATAGACGAAGAAACTGAAGCATGCACCTCATAAACACCTTTGCCCAGGGTACACAGTGGTCATACTGGGATTCAAATTCAGGTATACTTTCCCATTTTTCTTCATTAACAGGAAACCTGTAATGTCATCCCATTTTGCAAATGAGGAGGTTAAGTAATTTACCCACAGTCCCACAGCTGGTCAGTGCAGAGCCAGGGTTCAAACCGAGAAGGACTTCAGAGGCCACTCACAGAGTGCCTGCTGTGTCATTTTGCATGACTTAGATACACTCCTTCCTGCTGGTTCCTTCAGTGAGCTGCTGGAGAGACAGAAGACAGACTATGAGCCTTCAAGAAGCTTTGGGGAATATAGGCTTGAGATACACAAAAAATACTAGAGATTAAGAAACAGATTCCTATTAAGAGGAAATTTTTTAATGTATATTAATACTATAAATTATTAAATATACAGATGGGATGAAGCCAGTCTAAATGTGCAAAAATGTTTAATTGCAGTGTATTTTATGAAATAGTGCTTTTCTACCTTCAAGCAGACACGTATAAAATAACTCCCCTTACAAAGTGTTTGCAAGTAGAGAGGGCCAGAGAGACTTGGCTGTAATAAATAAAAAGGAATTCTTTAATTGCTGTGTTAATTATTAATAAATGAATTTGTATGTGGAAAAGGGAGCCAAAATCCATTTCATCTTCATAGCCTTTCTATTTCCTAAGGACAGACACTTTCTTGTTCGTATGTTCTCTAGGAACAGTGTCTGTCACAGACTGTCCACAGATATTTTTAGCATATTTGTCACTAATTGCAAAAAGTGAGGGCCTAGCCTTAGTTGTGGAAGGAATTAGGAGTATTTTCTTGGGCACCTGATAGGAGTTCTGAGCCATGATTCCCCGCTAGGTGTCACTCCCTGTGTGAGTGTCTGGGGCCCCCATGTACAGCTATAGACATTGCACACCAACTCAGCCTTGGTTTTATGCCTTAATTTGTATAGTTGTCTTAGGAAGCAGGGAGCTTAGAAGAAGATGAATCTGACTAGCCTTTATTCCTAAAGTACTTTGTCAGAGGTGCTTTTCAGAAGGGTTTAGAAATTCCCTCTAAAATAAATCAGATCCCAGTGGAACTCTTCCTTCTCCTTCATTCATTAAAAGTCGGCAATGGCAAACTTTAAATGATACCTAGTTGAAATGAATGCAGCTCCAAAATAGTGAATTGCACATTAATAATCTTACAAGTGTTTCAAGTCAAGAGGAAGAACATATAAATGTCAACCAGTTGGCAGCCCACCAGCTACTGCAGAGAGCCTTTTAGGCCATGGCAGCCTTGGGGTCACCACAACCCACAATTTTAGTCCCCACTCTTGCTCTTAAATTAAGCTGAATTCAGCCTCTCTTCTACAGAAGTGAGATGTGTCTGCCACATGGATTTATTCCCTCCCCCCACCCCCGTGGACAGTGCTGCTAATTGGAGATCTTGTTCTTTGGCTTTCCAGAGGCTGGTTTGTGTGCAGGTCAGTCCTGCATCAGTTTCACTCATTTCTCTCCTGAAACAGGTTACAGTGCTCTTGATCATTTACTTCATCCTGTTACGTTAACTTGATTTTTTCGTTAAATGGACAGTGCTAGGGATAAGTATTAATTCCATAGTCTGTAAGGCTTTGTTCAAAAATTTCTAAATCTTTATCTTGCTCATAGTAGGAAAAAACAAATTGTAGCAGATCATATTATAACCAAAGGTGATTAATGGCCTCATCTTTTGATGCTCAAATTTAGCCTTCAAGTTATAAGGTTTAAGCTTGAATTTTTCTTAGCCGACTGATAATCATTTTGACTTGACAAAAACCTGAGAATTAGGCAAGAAGTAAGGAAAATTTAAAGTACAAATCAACTTCACAGTAAGAAAGAAAAAACATACAGCAACATGAATTTTGACTAGTGTGAAGATAATTATTTCACTTTACTTATTAAAATCAACAGCACCTGGGGTGCCAGTGTCCCCTCCCCTCGCGGTCATCCTGTGAACTTGGACCGCCGGCCTGGATCAGAACAGTTGATGGCGGTGTAGAAACGCAGGATGTGGACAGGCTGCTTGACTTACGTCTCAGCAAGCTGCCTTTTCCTGAGGCTCACAGCTCTGCCATTTTTTTAATTGCTTGTTTTAAAAGAAATGACTAGTGTTCAATTCTGTAAGCGTTGGCACCACCGGTCCTTTCTGAAGGCTTCCTGCACCTGCCGTCAGGTGAAGCAGATCAGAGCCCTCCCTGCAGGGGGCGCTGTTCCCCCGCCATCCGCGGGTGTGCACAGGGCGCAGCAGCTCTGAGCCCAGGGAGGACGCAGGTGCTCAGGCACCTGTGACCACAGTGACTCTGAGAATCCTTCCTTCCTTACCATAGGGCTTTTACTGTTTTATGCCGAATTTGGCTACTGAATTAAGATAATTTTACATTTTTTTAGGTCAGTAGTTACTTTTTCTTATGCTTTACTCTGAAATAGATTTGAATATCTGTGCATATTGAAAGTAAAAGGAGACTCATGATACAATATACAGTAAAAAAGAATTTTGCTAGTGGAAAGTTATCTTATTAACATTGGAGCAGCTTCTGTCTGTTCCTTGACAGATTCTAATCATTGTTAGCGTCCAACAATAGTTACTGTGGATATTTTTTCCCCACAGCAACCACAGGAGATAGAGAGTTTTATATTATACCCTTTGTGCAGATGAGGAAACTGAACATCGTGGTGACCAGTGTCTTTGTGAAGGTCACACACAGGCAAACGTTTATGCCCCTGCTCCTTGAGAACCTGTGCTCCTCTCTTCTCTCCTTGCTCTGAAGTCAGAACCAGCATCCGACTTGCCCATATGTTCCTGGGCCTGGGTGTATGTCAGCCTTGATGGTGGTGGTGGAGAGGCGCCGACATGCCACACAGCTCCCTCTCCACGGCACCTCTCCTCAGTCACCCTCTCAGGGGAGCCTGCCCTTTCCACACTGTCCAAGCTCTCCCTGCTTGGCACTGCATGGCATGGTCTAGATTTATCTATTGACCTATCTCCTGCCACCAGAGTGGAAGCTCTCTGCCTTTGCTCACTACTGCATCATCAGCAATGAGCACGGAGCGGGCACAAAAGAGGCTCTTAAAAACTATTTCCTGAATGGATGGAGACAGTATTCCAGAGATTCAGATCCAGTGCTCCCTCTTGATGCTGCTTTGATGCTTGATGCTTCTTAGGTTGACTACTCAATGCTTAAGAATTATCTTTGGGAGATGGCACTAAGGATTGTTGTTGTCTATTTCTCTCTGTGCCTTTATATTTTCTGTATTGAGCTTGCATCACTGTATAATTACATTTTAAAGGAGTTAATTTTTATAACATAATGGGAGAAAGCTACCAAAAGTGAAACATTCAAGTCATACTGTAAGGTAATGAATCTTTCCATTTCTTTTACAAGCTTTATATAATACTGTATTGCTTTTGCATTTCGAATACTTTTTAAAATGCATGTTGACCTGGGAAAAAATGTGGTGCCTCATGTATCAGTTCAAAAGATAAATTATCTCAATTTTCACAAATAGTAGGGTTTACTGCAACTTGGGGTAAGTGCACTTTCATGTTGAATCTGTGGTCTTCTTAGCTACTCAGTTTCTGTCCTAAATCTGTGCCTGAAAGCATAGCACCATGTGATCATTCTGATTAGAAAAGTAGCATTGGAAGAAGATTTTTGAAATACAACTTTTTTACACAGCAAATATCTTATTTAGATGAAAAATGCTCTCAAAATCATTTGTCATTAGGAAAATGAAAATTAAAGCCACAACAGTATCCACAACACAGCTACTGGAATGGCTGATATTTTTTAAAAATTTGCAATATCAAGGATGTACAGTAGAGCACTTGGAACTCTCATATGTATCGTAGTAGAGTTTCTTACAAAGTTAAAAATGCACTTAATGTACAAAGTAGCAGTCATCCCTAGAGTTTACCAAGAGAGATGAAACATATCCACTGGGAGACCTGTGTGCAAATGTCAGCAGCTTCAGTCACGATTGCCAGAAACAGGGACAGCCCACATGTCCCCAGAAAATGGAATACTGCTCGGCAGCAGAAGGGAGCAAACTCCTGATATGCACAGCATTATGGGTGAATTTCAGAAGCACAATACCGAGTGAAAGGAGCTAGACCCAGTATTGTATGAGTCACTTTACATGACATCCTGGGGAAAGCAACACTGTAGGAACAGAAATCAGACCAGTGGCTGCCAGGGCTGGGGACAAGATTGACCACCAGACGGCAACTCTTTGTCCTGATAGAAATATCCTCGCCATGTCTTAGCTGTGCTGGTGGTCATAGGGCATGTATGCATGCTAATGCATAGAAATTCTACCTCAATAAACATGACAGATGTAGTAGTAAATGTGTGTAGTAGATAACCATAAAAAGTGCTGATTTAAACCTAATTCACAAATGTGTTCATCATAATATATAGCTAATTATTCATTTTTTTCAAGTGTCTGTTCTGTGATTTGTGCACCATTTTACCCTCCACAGCAAAGGGAAATAATATAGGACCTTGCATGCAGTACTTGTTCCTAAGTCATTGTTGGATGGTTGAAACCAAGAAGCAAAATAAGTGGAAACATTTAATAATTCCATAGAAGCCGTAACCTTGGAATATTAATATTAACTAGCAAATTTTAAAATTGCGGAGTCAGGTATAGAATTATTTGTGATCCTCCTAAAATAATGCTGGGGGTGTGAATAGAGTGTAGCTCCTGCTTCCGTTATCTGGTGCTTGAATACAGCTCCCGGTAAGTTAAAATCTGAATTCATTTGGGGACCAATTTTCCAAAGCTGGTGTGCCAAGATGAACCCACTTGAAAACTGTGGGCTCTTGGACTTGGCTGCAAGGCCTGTCCAGCTGAGGTGGGCTGGCCTAGCATCTGCTGCCTTCATTGTGCTTAATGCTGGACCCATCTGTTTTCTGTCAGAGCCAGTGCCAACAAATTACTAATCTATTAGAGAAACATGGAAATAAGATTGCACTCCTCATTCCTGGCTTTTCCTCTCATATTTTGCTTGGCTTACATATTTGGTTTTTATTTATTTTGGGGAGAAAGATACATTATTGAGTAGGCAAAGTGAGGGGGGTGTGAATCATTTTTTACTCCTACACATTTTTAAAAGATTATGGAAAAAAGATTGTATTAGTGATTATTGATAATATTATTGTTGATGATCATGGTGATAGCTATAATTTATTAGGTAATTCTATGCTTGGCACTGTACTAGTCACTTTCTGCCTATTGCCTGTTAATATTGTTACTTTATCTGTCAAAACTCATGTTCCAAGAGGTTAAATAAGTTGTCCAAGGTCGTTCCCCTAGAAAGTGTCAGAACCCAGTATCAAATCCAGTTTCTATAGCCTGTGCTTTGTCTGTTGCTGCCTCTTAAGCCGTTTAAAGCCTTTAGAAACCATTTTTATCCAGGCATGTGAGTTTAATGAGGAAAGTCTTTTAAGTTTCAAGGAGAAGGAAAGGGAACTTTGTATTTCTTCCACCAAACAGAGGCCTCTATAATTAGAACATACTCTCTTGACATGTGCTTTTGAGTGCCAGTTTGTGAAATCAGCCCAACTGATTGAGGGAAAATAAGACTAGGAGCCCAGCTTTCAATGGGCCTTTCTAAGCACGAGTGCACGCATGCGTGTGGGTGTGCGTGGTGGTTGTGCTCTGATGCATATTCTCCCGGATTGCAGAACGCTTCCTGCTGTGCAATGAAGACCAGCTGTGGAACTGAGCAATGCTACTGAAACAGAGCTCTTCTCTTCTTATCACATAAAATGAATGAGAAAGATAGAAGACGGGGACAGGGGTACTGAACATCTCAGGTGTTTTCCTTTGTGGTTACTAAAATACAGCCCCTGATTGGCAGTTAAACCCAAGGTGCAGGAACCCAGAGGGACAATATTTCTCTGTTCCAAGTATGAGCAGCATTCTGCTTCAACTGTTAAGCAGGATTTAGCAAAACCAAGGACCTTCCTCTTATATCAAGTGCATTATGGGCTTAGTCTGCAATAACCATGTAAATGCTTGTTTTCTGAAACAAGATTAAAAGTGTCATTGCATTTCCTTCGAAAGCAAAGGGTACATATGTTTTCACTGAATAAAGTTTCTTACCAAATAAGTTACTTACCAAGTGTTGAGGGAGGGAGAGTGGAAACTAGCTACAGAGGAACAGGAAGAATATGTGGATTAATTTCATTTGCGTTCAAGCTACAAATGAGTTTATTTTTAATAAAAGCAAGAGCCAGGGAAGAGCACTGTATCTCACTGATGTTATCAGACAGTCTGGAGGGAAGGGCTGAGAGAGGACAGGGTGGCGAGGGGTAAGCCTTCATCCTGCCACAGAGCAGAGTTCTGAGGACTGTGCTCTGGGAAAGCACAGGAAGAGGGGAACACAGCATCTTGTCCACTGCTCTGTGACCCCCCCCCATCCAGTGTGAGCATAAGGCGCCCTTTCCTCTGAGATGGTGCCATGGGAAAGTATTTGGGAATCTTCCATGTGGTCCCGTGGGACACATGAGCAGCTTCAGAGCAGCCTCAGAACTTTTTATAAAGAACTTAAAAATTGATAAACAGTGAATGTTTGTTTACCTTTTGTGTTATGTAAGTGGCTCAGTCATGTCCGACTCTTTGCGACCCCGTGGACCCACCAGGCTCCTCTGTCCATGGAATTCTCCAGGCAAGAATACTGGAGTGGGTTGCCATTCTGTTCTCCAGGGGATTTTCCCAACCCAGGGATCTAACCCAGGTCTCCAGATAGATTCTTTACCATCTGAATCACCAGTGTTTACTTACAAACAATATCAGGTTGATTATTTCTGCAGTGGCAGGGTATCTTCTTGAAAATACGGTTTATAGTTGAGGTGCTGCTGTAAAACACTGACTTGCATGCAACTCAGGGGCACCTGATGTGATTTGTATTGAACTTCTGCTGTCCCTTCTCCCTTTGACTTTCCTGCCCATTCCATCTCCTCAGATGGCCAGTGCCTTGCTCTGTTGTTCCTCTCCAGCCCTTGGACTTCCAGGAATACCCAGGGGAAAGTAGCTGCCACCTTTAACAGGTCACTTTCTGTGCTGATGGAGCACTTTCTTAAGGAGCTTGTCCCAAGACTGGTCTGTCACAGGGCTCAGCAGCCTGTGGCCACTCTGGCCAGCCACTGTGTTTGTAAATAAAGTTTTATTGGAACACAGATGCTCTGATTTATGTGTGTGTCACCTCTGGCCACATCAAGGCGGCAATGGCGGTTTAGTTTTGACAGAGATCATCCAGCCCACAAAGCCTAAAATACTCTTCAGCGAGTAATACACTTCATGGACAGCCATGTGAGAGAGTTCACGGGCAGCACCTAACAAAGAGCTGACATCAGTCACTGTTGAAAACTCTGGGCTTCTTACAGATTTGTAGGTGCCCTTAAGAAAACCTGCTTTCACGATTGGGACCATGCTGTAAAGTCGGTGCGGTTTTCTGTTAAGTATTTGAGAGGCCATTTGGGTGCAGCTAGCGGAATAGGGTATTCAGACCACGGCTTTGAGGCCTGTTAGCCACATGACCTTGGGTCAGGTCACTCTGCATATCGCCTCAGGCTCCTCCTCCCTGAAGTGAGGACGCCAGTGACTGGGCTCTCTTAAGTTTGACATAAGGATGAGAGGAGGTAATGCAAAGAACTTGGAGCTGAGGTTAGCACACAGGAAACATGAATTGCTGGCTTTTATTGTTGTTGCTGATCTAACCCAGTTTCTGCTGGAAAAAGCTGAAGAAGCCCCTCCTCACCTTCAGAATACGCTCCAGGCTGGGAGGCCTGGTGAGCGCCCCCCCCCCCCCCCCCCCACAGTCGCGCCAGCTCAGCGGCGCCTTGCTCTCAAGTTCGCTCTTGCTGTCAGCGCTGTTGTTCACTGCCTCACCCACAGGGGCTCTCTGTCCTCTTCTGCGTTATTCTCATCCCACCAACCACTTCTGTACCCGTATTTGAGACACTTTACACATATTACATCATTTAATCCTAACAGCAACTCTTCAAGTAGACCGAAATAAAGAGGATCCTCTTTTTTAAAAGAAAGAGAATGAAACCAAGAAAAATTAAAACAACTTACCTAAGATCCATGGTTGGTATATTCACAGAGTTTTCACTCAGCCCCAGTTCTCCCAGATCCCAGAGCCTGCCCCACACGGATTCTTGGGTCAAGACCCAACATGGTTTTTCAAAGACCTTCACTCAGCGCCGCCCCCCTCCACAGATGACCCCCTGTATCCCTACCCTACAAGGACTTACTCTTCTTTCTCTTACACGTTTTACAGTGCATTATCTTTTCTGTTTTTGCTTTTGTATTTTTTCTTGTCTTTCCCCTGCTGCTTCACCTTGTGTATACATACACACACACACACACACACACACACTCTCACACTCACACTCTTATGCTGTGAACTTGAGTATAGGAATTGCATTGTATTTAACCTTACATCCCTTGTGCCTAGAACAGTTACGTTATGTAGATGAGATTCTTCCAGGAAGTGGTAAGGACAGATGGAGAAACACTAATCCATACTCTCCAAACCCTTCTCCTTTTACATATGTTTCATTTCCACAGTCACTTATTGGGAGGTAGCATATTTTATTGGTTAATTACATTGGTTCCATAATCATTTGGCTTGAGCTTGAATCCTAACCTACTAGCTCTTGATTTTCTTCTTTTGTCAATACGGTCATGGTCGTGTCCATATTTCATATAGTTATTGGAGGAATGAATGAAATCATAGGTGCAAAACACTTAACCTGATATCTCACACATAGTGTGTGTGGTTCAGCAGTTATTGTTATCTAAGTGGCATTATACATGCCTTCAATTTACTTGACTGTAATTTATGTACCCTCAACCAAAATAAAAGGTGTGGAAGGAGAGAGAAAACAAAACTATTGAACTAGTCCAGGCCATCTACTCCAGGAGGATGTGCCCCATGTGAGCAGAGATGGGGGGTGACATTGCAGACGTTTATCTCAGTCTCAGACCCCGCCTGCTTCCTGTAGTGCCACCACCCTGCTTTGCTGAGTGCCATGCTTGTGCTTAAAACTTACTTATAAGACATGGTGCCGGGTACAACCCAACCACTTTATCTGGTGCTCAAGCCAAAAAGAAAAAATGTCTCTAGACACCAGAGAAATGCCGACTGGGTTGGACTAATTGTAGGTTTCCACATGACCCCTCCTGTGGGGTTTTGAAGGCTAATTTTGATCATATGTGCATGTTTCCTTACACCTTCTGAACACTTTATTGTCATGTGATAGTGGAGAAGGCAATGGCACCCCGCTCGAGTACTCTTGCCTCGCAAATCCCATGGACGGAGGAGCCTGGTAGGCTGCAGTCCATGGGGTTGTGAAGAGTCTGACACGACTGAGCGACTTCACTTTCACTTTTCACTTTCATGCATTGAAGAAGGAAATGGCAACCCACTCCTGTGTTCTTGCCTGGAGAATCCCAGGGACGGGGGAGCCTGGTGGGCTGCTGTCTATGGGGTGGCACAGAGTCGGACACGACTGAAGCCACTTAGCAGCAGCAGCAGTGATGTACTGGTGCAATCTCAGATTGGAGTACACCTAGGGACTGGGGGCTAAAATAATTATTTTGCTTGAATTTTGATAATAGCATGAGGTGTTGAATGAGCTGAAGCACCACTCAGCACTCCGTCTGTATCTGTGCAGAGATGGTTTCAGAGGTCAGCCTGGATTTCTCTCCATGTTTCAGTGTCCTGTGTGGCTCTTTGCCTTTGGAATGTACAGAGATCATGTGTTTTGAGACATCCAACCTCATCAGCACCAAAGGGGAAGGGTTAATGAGGATAATGACTAATATTCTGTGTTGATCACATCGTTGGACCAAAAGTACTTCCAGTGAATGTTTTCACAAGTTCAGATATTAAGAACAAGGCTCTAATTTGTGTTTGATTTTTGTTTAGGTAACTACTCCAGACCCCCAACATACAGTGGGGTGCCCAGTGCAAGCTACAGCGGCCCAGGGCCCAGCATGGGCGTCAATGCCAACAGCCAGATGCATGGACAAGGGCCAAGCCAGCCATGTGGTGCCGTGCCCCTGGGACGAGTGCCATCCGCAGGCATGCAGAACAGACCATTTCCTGGAAACATGAGCAGCATGACCCCCAGTTCTCCTGGCATGTCTCAGCAGGGGGGGCCAGGAATGGGGCCACCAATGCCAACCGTGAACCGTAAGGCACAGGAGGCAGCTGCTGCAGTGATGCAGGCCGCTGCGAACTCGGCGCAAAGCAGGTATGCCGTCGGGCGGGCAGTCTGCACAGACATGTGCACACGCGCGCGCGCGGAGCCAGAATTGGTCATCCCGTCAGTGGGGGTGGAGAGCAGCAGAGGGCCACTGTGCTTGGCCTCCCCTTTTGTGTTACATGTTCTCTATCAGAGAGGCCAGAGAAGTAAATGATAGACTGTGTTCTACAAGACATGGAGGAAGGAATCCGTCAGTTACAGGAGGTTATTTGAAATGGCTGAGAAGAGTCACTGCACCTAGCCACCCAAAGCCAGTGGTGCAGGGTGCCTCTGTGGCTCCATTTAACACAGTGAAGCTTAGGCAGGAGGGTGTAAAGCCTAGAAACTGGCCCAAATCTAAACATTCAAAAAGAATGCCTCCCTTTTTTGTTTTTAACCTCACTGTAGAAATCCTTATGAAATAGGAACTTTGTATGTGCACATATGTGTATTGTGTGTGTTTGTCTAAATGTATACGTGTGAGATTTATTGCTTCATGTTCTTATGTTGTACTTTTATTTTTCTGGGCATATGTCTCTCTCTGTCCAAACCAAAAGGCAGTTAGCAAAATAATGATTGTATTTCTGAACGTTTAAGTTGATAGAGCAAGGCTTTAGCCTCAATTATTTACTTGTTTTTAATCCTGAAAAAAGTCTTGAAGTAAATACTTGACCTGTTTTAAAATAATTGAATTAAAAGTTCATGAGGCAAAGTGACTATGTTTTAAAAGACTCAAATGAAAAAAATGTTTCAATTTTGTTTAACATATGTTAAGATGTTGAAAACAAAGGACACTGAAAGATATGCAGTCCATAGGGTCGCAGAGTCAGACATGACTGAGCGACTGAACAATATGGTATCTTCAGGAGGAAAAATAGAAGATTCTCATTTTGTCAAGGTGGAATAAGAGCTTGTGTGTGTGTGTGTGTGTGTGTGTGTGTGTGTGTAAATGTATCCTTTTGTTACTTTTCCTCTGAAGCTGCTATTTGAGAATGTTAGGGACCCTTCCAGTCTCACTATTTGCTCTACAAAATAATAAATTTCCTTTGAGGAATCAAAATGAAAGTTAGGTTCTCTCTCTTACCCCTTCCCCCCACCTCTCTCACTCTTACCCATGTTACAGTGACTTAGAATCTTCTGAACCCCAGCACCATACCTCTGAACTGAACTTATGCAGGCTGCAGAGAGAACATTTTAATATACCTGTCTGTGAGGACTGGTTGGGCCCATCCAGTTGAAGTTCTAATTTAGGTTTAAATGAATTGTCCATTGTCACAACTTAAAAAATACACAAGTTATTTCCTTTTTAAGGAGAAAATATTTGATTGCATATGACATGAAGCCTTGAGTAGTGAGCTGGGAAGACAATAACTGTAGAGATTAAGACATAGTTGTTTGATGAAAAAGCTTTGCTGTGTTCCCTTTCTGAATCAGTTTATATATAATTTTATATAAATTAATATACAAGTATACATCCAAGCATTTTCAGTTTCTTTTTCTAATCAATAGACCATTCCAAAGTCTTGCCTTCATGTTCCGCCCATCAGATCTCTAATATGGAGTATCAGGCCACCCTCTATAAGCCACCACACCTTGGTGTGGAGATAACGTAATGGACAGGGGGATTCATACTTGTCTACAGAACAAATCCAAAGAAGCTGTTCTTCTGTTCTACTTTAGGCCACCATACATTAGGTCGCCTGCTTATCCCAGCCAGTCTGGGGCTGGCGGACGCCCCATGTTTTCTTCCCAGCACCCCAACTATGGCAACTCTCAGGCTCCCATGATGCACCAGCCTGACCAGTACGGGTAGGTAGCCACACACCCTGACTTGCTGCGGGACCTGGGCATTTGTTTAAACTGTTAATGAACATGCCATCTGGCTGCAAAAGGAACACCCAAAGCAGGAGCGTGAAAGACCTAAGAGAAGATCCATCTCAGAGGGGGTTGTCTTTTATTTTTGTTTGTTTTGGGTTTTTGTTTGTTTTGTTCTGTTTCGTTTTTTCATTCTCCCCGGCAGTACTGTGGTAGTTTGGTAGAGACCTGCATGTTGTCCCACCCACCCACCCACCCACCCCCCGATTCTGTCTCTGCATGGCTTCGGCATGGCTTCTTTCCTTCATGCCTGAGAGGGAAACAAAAACTTTTATCCGTGTAAAAGTAATGAAGTCACCTGCTCTGGCGTCATGTCCCCCACCGTTGTTGTCGTGTTGTCTAGGTGTGTTGTGCAGCACTGTATCATGACCATGTTAGTGTCATTCCTGCCACAACAGCGACCTGCTCCCACACACCCCCTGAATTCAGAGAGCAGCAGGCTCATTGACGAGAGCCCCACGCAGGAGGCAGGGCTGAGGTTATTAATAGGACTTGGGAGGGTCTAGTGACATCACTGAGCAAACATCTGTATCAAAGATTTCTATTCTTTCCTTCTCCCAAGGAGGATTAGAATATCAAAGTCACTGGGAAAATAAAACCAAATAATCCAACACAGGATTTTTTTCCCCAAACACAGTGTTGCCATGTTATTATCAGTTTCAACACAGGAATTACATACAGCAACAAAAAGTATCTCTCTTCTTTCCTGCTACAAAACTGTAATATCAGGCTGTCACTGTCTTTAGGTTAGTAAATAATCTTAAAGTATATTATTATTGTGTGTTTAAGCAAAAATATTGTTAGTGATCTTATTTAACATATAGTAATGATAAGATTATCTCGTGTAGATTGATTTGTGTTCAGGAGCTGCTTTCAGTAGAAAGATAAAACATTTTTGTAAAATAAAAAACAGGGAACAATCAACTAACTTTGTTTAAAGACTGAACTTACATAATTGTGTTTCACTACTCATTATGAATGTATGACGCAGCTTTTTAATAGCTTTATATTCTATACATCTATTAGGCAACAAGTGCAAATGATAATTTTGCCACTGAAAGTTCTAGATCCTGTAAACATGGTCCTAATTGTCACAACAAATAAAGACGTCTGTAAACATAATCCTAAAATTGAAATAAGTATGGAATGAGGTAAACACTTATTTTGGAGAAATTGCCTTTCGTCTTTTTTCCTTTCTTGTGCTACATTCAAGCTCACTTCCTGAGTTGGTAGGAAGATAAGAGGGGAGAAAAGCATTTATCATCAGCTGCTAATCCATAGGCTATGTCCTTTACCAACTCAGGAGTCCTATTTAGACCCACAAAGCTAGTTTGGCTGGGTCTTGCCAAGCCACATTAAGCAGCTGTGTAAAATGAATTTAAATGGCATGCATCAGAGTAAAATCTCTTCCACTGGGGCAGAAAATCAATGTTCGCCAACCAGCACGAGAAGATCAGATCTGCATTTCAGCCAGCAGCATCCAGATAGCTTCCTCAGAATTCAGCACCTCCTCCTTAATTAAAAATAAGGAAAAGAAAGATGTTGGCGTGAGTCTGTAAATTGTATGAAACCCACTTGGCAAAGGCTCATCCTTGCAGCCCCATTCCTATTAGCTCTGAATTTTGCCATTTGTGTTTACACTATTCTTTCTGAAAAAGAAAGTTTTATTTCTATTTTAAATCTTCCTTCCTTTGCAATAACCTGTAACCTGTTGTGCCCTCCCTTTTTTTTAAAGCAGAAGCTTGAATGTGAGAAAGCATGTGTAGTACATGTTTCAGCGCTGGTGGTTAGGAAATTTGATTTTCAGCATTGTTTTTGCTTTACCTAACACCTCCTCACAGCAAATTGTGTTTTTGCTTTTGTTTTCTTTCCTCATGGATATAGCTCTGTGAGGTTAAAGTTAGGTTGGCAACTTGAAAAAGCAGTTCGCTAAATGCCAGATTTTAGGGAAGAAATAGCTCAAATCTTTCAAAAACATAGTATTCAGAATTTGTTATAATGTCTTCTTTCTCAAGTCAGAATCCCGAAGGGCCTAGAGCCTATGAGGGAATCTGAGAAAGACAGATTAGTGATGAAGGGAGGGAGTGAGCATGAGAGAGAGAGAGTGTGTATGTGTGTGCATTTAGAGACAGAAAGCTAACTGCAAAAATGAAGGATTATGGCAATTATGCTTTAGAGTTTCTCAACTAGTTGGATATAAGATAGTTTAGAGGAAAAAAAAACAGATTTAACTAGTTTTACTATTTCCTTTCTTAAGAGTGACACTGAATAAGTTAAGGAACATATGGATGAATCAATTTTTGTCACCTTTTTAGTGAAGGACTCCCTCATTCTGATTTTCAGACAATTTACAATAGAATGTTATGAATCTTACTGTTCAGTTACTAGATTAGCTGCATAGTACTAGCCAGTAAGTTGAAATGAACAGTTTGTATGTAATATCTGTCCAGGCTACCCGCCCCCATACACACTTGATATACTTTTTACTCAGTTTTAAAACATTTCTAGATACTGTTCTGTTCTTTTGAAGCCATGAGAAGCAGAGAGTAGGAAATACGAGTTGTCATACTAAAAGCCTAGTCAGAGCTGGCAGATGACGTTCATATCCATTCCAATTCTGACGGCAGTGTGTAGCATCACTTTGGAAGAATTCTGAGACATTGTCAAAGCGCCGGCGAGCCCAAGTTGGCCAGCAGTTTAGGAAAGATGTTGACTTACTGCTTGTAAAGAAGCATGTCCATGAATCCCAAGCTGTAACATAGTCCTTCACATTTGTTGAATAATTGACCTCTGTGCTTAGCACACATATACACACATGTGAAATCAATTTTCCTCAGTCATTTAGTGTGTTTTACTTTCATTCATTCCTTCTAGGTGCCACCCACCTGGTATTGTCCAACAACTGACATTTTTGCTCAGTACAGCTGATGTGTGAATTTGGATATTTCAGCATTATCCAGACTTTTTTTTTTTTCCCTAGAAATGAGCTCCAAGGAATATGCATGACTTCAGTGAATTTACAGAAGGCCTGGCAAGCCCTAGATCTTTAGGCCATGGTAGATTTTTATTCCTTGAAGTCAGCCAGCCAGAGCACCTCCTGTAGCTCAACCTTAATCAAGTCTCTAGTGTCTTGAGATGGTCTGTGTCAAAGTCCTGGCACAGAACTTTAGAGTAGTAATATTTTCATCAGAATTGATTCCAAGAGGATATAGAGATTCACTTGTACAATAACAGAATTTTAGAGCTGGAAGGACTTTAGATGTCATCCAGTCTGTACCCCTCAGTTTTATGATGAAGGAAACCAAGACCTACAACATTACTGCCATGGTTATTTAGTTACAGGAAGGGCAAAGCAGACCCCAGGGCCAGTTTCCTGGGCCTGCTGCTCTTCCTGCTACTTAGTACTGTCTCTTTAGATATTCTTTTAAAAAAAAAAAAAAAAAAAGCTCTCTTTATTTTAGTTCTCTGTTATATCCAAAGGCAGATCTACTATTAGAAAGCAGATATTCATCAGTGTCTTACTGGTGACCCAGCTTTATGTGTCGAGGTGTGGACTACTTGTCTTCATCAGAGGCTCTGTTGTGCCTGGAAGGAAAGCAGTGCTCTGCTGCTCCCCACACAGACTCCCTGCGTGTCACAGGGAGTTTGTTTCTGGAGCCACATACTTCATGAGATGGAGTGACAGTTTACTTGGTGGCACACAGTTGGGCTTGAATTTCTATCCTTTTCACCCTTTGATTGCTGCCAATTACACTTTAACATTTTGCATTTATTCTTGAGACTGGAGTGTAGCTGTTGAAGAATTCTGAGCCATGCAAGAATAGAAACAGAAGTTGACATTTTTACGAATGCATACATTTTCATGATGCTGTTACAAGCCATATCTGTCATCCTTTTCTGTCCCTGAGAAACTCCCCAGTGGACTAACTGAATATCAGATGGAGGAAAACTCGCAGACTGCTTAGTTTTGTTTTGTTTTGTTTTAAAAAGGGAGCAAAAATGAGTCAGTTTGAAAAGTCTCATTTCTCCTGTCTAGAAGGAATTGTTATTCTGGATATCACAACCCTGAATCTGGAGACCTACATTTTAATTCTTTCTTAAGTCATACTGAAAGATCAGATAACTGAAATTTAAATGCTTTTGCTTTTAGTAAAGTAGGAGATTAGAGATTTTAATTAATACTGTTCTTCAGTCTTAGCCTCTCTTTAACAAGGTGAATAAATTTCATTAAGTCTTGGTAGCTGGATCAGTAGCAACCTAACTATTGGTGTTGGCACGGCTGACTGTTCTGTGAGAGTCTCAGCAGTGGTTTCTCTGCTTGGAAATGGCACACACACACACCCAGGCGGCTTGGTGTGTCCTCGTGGGCCTCCGTAGGCGCTTATGTCTGTCTTCTGTGCATGTGCACACACGCACATGCACACACCTTCCAGCAACTATTCTTTAGTGAGGTGTATTTATCATTCATTTTCCCTGTTGCTATTTGCCAGCAAGGCACTTTTTCTCTATTATTTCCTTGAAGCCAGTGTGATGCAGTTCTGCTGATGGGCAAGGAGCCACTGATGTGGAAACATAGTAATGGAGATAGTGCATTAATGTGTCAAAGAGAAGGGGAAGAAACGTATGTGTGTCAGGCCCCAGCTATATTGGGCTTGAAGAGCTCTGAGTGATTTGTGTTAACTAAGAATTTAGCCCTTTGGATTTTGGCCAATTAGGTTTTAAAGTAATAGCTATGATCTGAAAAGCCATGTTATTGAAAGACAAAGCAAAAAGATTTCAAAGACTTAAATAGAGTTTTAATTTTTGCAATTAAATATAAGCCTTTGCTTTAACACTTAAACATGCTTTCATTTTTAGCTCCTTTTTTCTTTCAAAATTCAGAATTTGAATGAATATTACTATGTTGGTATTTTAAGATTATGATTTCAAACAAATCTTTCAGTTTCGGAATAACTATGGCAGCCATAAACTACATTTATTAATCTTCAAATTAAAAAAAAAATAGTAAAACACAGTTTTTAAAAGACCAAGATCTCATTAAAGTTTAATGAGACCCAAGGAATCAAAGTATGAAATGTTCAGCAAACCTTTTAATAGATTAGAGTCTGTGAAGTTCCTTAAATGACTGGATATTATCTAGAGAGATTTTTAAATAAAAACACACACCCTCACCCCAGTCTCACATCAGTGAGGCTTGGGAGCCTGTTTATTGTTGTAAACTGGGGGGTCCTGGTGTGGGGACCAGCACAGTTCTGGGGCCTCCGTTAGAAATTCTTGCAGCTGAAGAGCCCTAATGAAAAACACAGAGGGAGGAGACAGGACAAGCCCCAGCTCAGATGACCTGTGCTTTGTACCTTG
Source organism: Bubalus bubalis (assembly GCF_019923935.1). Lineage (NCBI taxonomy): Eukaryota > Metazoa > Chordata > Mammalia > Artiodactyla > Bovidae > Bubalus > Bubalus bubalis. The sequence continues at coordinate 10,332,105 of NC_059166.1, read as the reverse complement.
TAGACACTGGCTGAAGACAAACCTGGACCAGATCTGGGGACACTACGTAGAATTCGGAGAGACTGATGTTTAAATAGACCTGATACCTTAACTCAGGCTTAGGCAATCTTTTGTCTCATTTTCTATCTCTGAGTATCCTCTCAGATAACAGTAGCTTCCTGATACTCTGATATTCCAAGCTCCCCTCCATACCTAGACCTGCTTTCTCAGAAGGTCTCCTGTCCGTGTCCCAGTCTGAACCTCTTACAGGGTGCCATCCTTGCTGCCTAAGCGAGCTCACAGTGGCATGTGTATTGGATTGGGCTCTTACTAACCAGATGGCTCTCCCGTCGGTGGAGCTCATGCCCCTCTTCACTCATCCAGGCAACTTGGCTTCGTGTCTGACCTCATGGGCTTCATGACATCTCTGCCTCCACATACCACATACTTACACCAGACAAACAGATTAGCATATCTGGAATCAGCACTGCAGTCCACCCTTGAAAAATTCAGCAATAGAGCCCTGTCAGTCCCAGCTATTCAGAGTTGTTCATGTGCGGCTGTTGAGTGATCGCTAATATGTCAGGTAGTACTGCTGGCCTCAGCCCCAACCTGCAGGGCTCTCAGGCTGAAACCCAGAAGTGTCAAGTGGTTGCCAGCCTGAAATCTCATAACCTCAACAGAGTTTTGGACTGAAGGCAACAGGAAGAGTTTATAAGTGATGAAGAAGATGTGATCCAGTCTGGGGCAGGGGAGGTGTCGCGGGTGACTATGTGAAGATCATAGGTGGAGAGGAGGCTGGATTCTCTGACAGCTCAGAGCACCTCTCAGCTGGTAGCAGCGAGGCTGTGGGAGCAACTCCCTGTGGCTGTCCCGATCTTGACCTTCATTCTTATTTTGAGCTCCATTTCCATTGTACAGATTAAAATACCCAACCGTAAGGTGATGCCATTGGTAAAGAATCTGCCTCCCATTGCAGGAGATGCAAGAGACACGAATTCAATCCCTGGATTGGGAAGATCTCCTGGAATATGAATGGCAGCCCACTCCAGTGGGAATTTTTCTTGCCTGAAAAATTCCATGGGCAAGAGGAGCCTGACAGACTACAGTTCATGGAGTCACAAAGAGTCAGACATGATTGAGCACACATAAGATTTTGTCCCTTGTTAACTCTTACTGGAATGGTTTTGACTGTTAAAAACCTACCGGGAGGAACTTGCTGGATCCTGCCTCTCCTGCTTCTTTGAGCAGGTGGGACAGACATAAAGAACTATAGTTGTGCTCAGCTGCCCCTAATTTTGAATAGTGTTTCACCCAAACAAATTAAGTAACTTTGTAGTATTGATATGTTTCCTGACACCGCAGCCCTGGATAAGTGCATTCCTCCTTAGAGGCTTTTAGTGTTGCTGTAGTAAAGCATATGAAATGCGTATCTCAGGACTCAAACTCTGTTTTTCAGCCAACAGACTGATCCACTAGAGTCTAAGAAGTCTAAGCATGGTTCACTGGGGTGTAAGAAGTCTAAGAATGGTCCATTAGGGTCTAAGAAGTCTTAAGAATGGCCTGTTAGGGTCTAAAAAGTCTGAATATGCATGAGATTTGTGCCCTCTTGGTTGTTCCCTCCCAAAACGGTACACGGGTCAGCTCGTTTCCGGCTACTAATTGGCTCCTCAGTACCTGTCATGCTGGTTTGCTCCCTGTTTACGAGATTCCCGTACCTCCAAGGAGACCCATTCCTGTGTCAGCTCGCTCTCCCTTATGGCTTGTACACATGCAGGGCGTGTCTTGGTATGAGGCTGGGAACTCGTGTCACTGACAAAGAATAGTCCCCTTTATAAGTCATTGGAGATCTTGAATGGTATTATGATCTCAAGATAAACTTTCTTAAAACAAAGATCTTGAATATCATGCCAGTTAGAACGGGGCACTTTTTTCTTTCTATGGGGAACATCAGTGGTAACTCATTTTTTCTTTCACAAGGTTCAACGGATCCCATTTTTACCAGACAAGGGAACTGTGCACCAGTTATGGCTTATTAGAGGCTGGTTAGAAGCCACAGGTGCCAGCATCCACAAAGGTCCGGGGTCACCTGTTGCTCCAGGAAAGACAGGTTTGGGGCCCAGTGCTGCCCCCTGTGGCTTTCTTAACACCCTGCACTTCAGTTCAGTTCAGTCCAGTCACTTAGTCGTGTCCAACTCTTTGTGACCCCATGGACTGCAGCATGTCAGGCCACCCTGTCCATCACCATCTCCCGGAGCTTACTCAAACTCACGTCCATTGAGTTGGTGATGCCATCCAACCATCTCGTCCTCTGTCGTCCCCTTCTCCTCCCACCTTCAATCTTTGCCAGATCAGGGTCTTTTCAGATGAGTCAGTTCTTCGCATCAGGTGGCAAAAGTGTTGGAATTTCAGCTTCAGCATCGGTCCTTCCAATGAATATTCAGGACTGATTTCCTTTAGAATGGGCTCGTTGGATCTCCTTGCTGTCTAAGGGACTCTCGAGTCTTCTCCAACACCACAGTTGAAAAGCATCAATTCTTCGGTGCTCAGCTTTCTTTATAGTCCAACTCAAACTTGCACTTGAGAGAATCATTGATGTCAAAATCTCTGAATGTAGCGTCTTCAAAAGGGAGACTTCTAGTCATTTTTTTATGATTGCCAGTAAACATTTCATAATAACAGAACAGTGGGCTGAACAAACCAAAATCAACTTTGAGATGAAGAGAACATTCTTCATTATCAATTACCAAACTTCAGGCAGCCAGAGAATTTTTGCATTTTCTTCAGACCCCAACAAGGAAGTCTCTCACTTCAGAAGCCTGGAGCTCTATTTGTTCTCCTGGCTGCTTTGCGAAACAAGGTGAAGACCAGTCAGCGGCTTTAGGAACAACTGAAACTAGTTACCTACACTGAGACAAAAAGGAAGTACTAAATCTCCAAATTGCACGGCTGGTGGCATTTTCTAGTGAGTGCCAGGAACAGAACTGAACAGATTGGAGCCCTCTGAGAAGTCTGCACAAAGTAGTTAACAAAAAGGGAAACAAACTTTCTGATGTGGGCTTTTAGAAAGTTCAGGATGGCATATGCGGGATCCCTCTACGCTTGGTCGTAACAATTTCACTGAGATGCGGGGTGAAGGAGACAAGTGGAGACAGGCAGGAGGAACACTTCAGGCACAGGCAGGCCCTGTGGGCACCGCCATGTTACACAAGCCCGCGGCAAAGACCTGCATAGGAAAAGTTCCGCTCGGAAGAGTTATCTGCAAACATGCACTCACCAAAGATGGTTCTGGAGAACAGGCTAACCGTCATCACCCCCTCTACTGGAAGGGCCTTCTTCATAGATGTGTCGAATGTTATTACATTCCTCTTTGCCTACCCTTAAAAGAAAAGAACGTAAATGTGTCAATTACCAAAGGGTTTGGGGGGTTATTAATTCACATCTGGGAAATGACTGATGACTGTTGCTCTAACCAGTTTGTTGCTAGCATCATACCCATTTCAGTTCTCTCTAAGGGAACAGGCTGCCTTAGAAAGAGAATCATGTTCACAACAAGGGGAAGACTTTAGAAAACAGATCAAGAAGCCTTGTAAAGGGCATCCCTGCCTAGGGAGGAAGGACGAATGAACGAAGGAACTCACCCTCTGCTTTCCAGACTTGCGTCTCTAGCTGCCTCTTGGCCATTGCCTCGGGCAGCTCAGGGCCACTCAGACCCCACGTGTCGAGGGCCCAGCTCCTGTCCCCTGACATCTTCCCTCAACAGCAGCTGCTCCGCACCTGCCCCTCATGCAGCCAGGAGACGTCCCAGCCACCATTTCTTTCCCCCCAGCGTCTGACTCATCACCAGGTACTGCCAGGTTACGTCTAAGGTAGCGCTCAGCCTCCTGTTGCTCCCCGCTCAGCCCAGCTCCACGCACCGCCTTCTCTTACCTGGACTCTCATGAGAGCCTCACACCTGTTGCCCTGTGTTCACTCCTTCCGCCTCAGGTGTGCCTGCAGAGGACCATGCCTCTGAAATACACATCCTTTCTGCCATTTCTCCCACTTAAAACCCCTAACCTCTGTCAGCTCCTCTGAGGGTACAGGCAAAAGAACTGAAGCCTCGTGTGACCTGGCCCTTCCCTCCTCCTCATCTGTCTTCTCTCCTCTCCTCTCCTCCATCACCTGATTAAGTCCCATTCCATCCCTCAGATCTCACCTGAGGAGAGGCTTGGGCCCCGTATCCCTTCCTCAGGGAATGCGCCCTGAATCCCTCAGGTGGGCCTGTCCATGCCTAAGGCTCAGGCCCCGTATCCCTTCCTCGGAACGTGCCCTGTCCTCCTCGGGTGGGCCTATAGATGCCTAAGGCGCTCCTCCTGCCTTCCCTGCCTTTCTCCTTCACCTCTCAGTGAAACTGTTTGCATCCGTGCAGCCATGAAATTAAAAGACGCTTACTCCTTGAAAGAAAAGTTATGACCAACCTAGATAGCATATTGAAAAGCGGAGACATTACTTTGCCAACAAAGGTCCGTCTAGTCAAGGCTATGGTTTTTCCAGTCATCATGTATGGATGTGAGAGTTGGACTGTGAAGAAAGCTGAGCGCTGAATAATTGATGCTTTTGAACTGTGGTGTTGGAGAAAACTCATGAGAGTCCCTTAGACTACAAGGAGATCCAACCAGTCCATTCTGAAGGAGATCAGCCTTGGGATTTCTTTGGAGGGAATGATGCTGAAGCTGAAACTCCAGTACTTTGGCCACGTCATGCAAAGAGTTGACTCATTGGAAAAGACTCTGATGCTGGAAGGGATTGGGGGCAGGAGGAGAAGGGGACGACAGAGGATGAGATGGCTGGATGGCATCACTGACTCGATGGACGTGAGTCTGAGTGAACTCCGGGAGTTGGTGATGGACAGGGAGGCCTGGCGTGCTGTGATTCATGGGGTCGCAAAGAGTCGGACACGACTGATCGACTGAACCGAACTGAACTGAAGCACCCCCAATGTGCACACTTCCCCATGATCCACCCAGTGTGCTTGCTATTGGCCACTCCCGGCTCTGGTGGCCTGACTTCTGTTTGCCTTTGTCCAGGCCCACTGGTGTGCTCTTTCCTCCCTTCCCCTCCCACACCCATCATGAACACATGACTGTAACTGTCAACTACACAGAGAGCATTTCTGATTAATTTTGTTATTGTGTTAATAGCATGTCTTCCTGAGTGAAAAGGGTGCAGTAGTTTTATTAAGAGTAGCATGTGGCTGTGCATCTTCCCAGGAGCCTACAGTCTTTTAAGTCACTGGCACTCGCCTTTGTTTTTGTCTCAGTGTCAGTGCCGCTTTACCTTCACAGGGTTGATCGCTAGCCAGAGCAACTGGCTTGTTGGGATTATAACATGATATCACCCCTAGAACTGTAGTTGTGTTTTTTATGACAGGTGTATTCATGGATTAGCCACACCAAAAGTGGGCTGAAGCTTAAACACCTTTTGCTTTCCTTCTGATTGTGTTGTTTTGGGGGCAGAGCTAGTGATTTTCACTCTTCAGATATTAGATTTAGAATACAGTAAGTCCACTACATATGAACAAGTTCCGTTTCAAGAGGGTGTTCATAAGTCCAGTTGGTTCATAAATCCAACAAAGTAAGTTTGTAAGTCCAAGCTGCATTTTCACTCATGCCTTATGTTGATGACACACACATTCACATCTTTGAAAGTTTGCAACTTGAAGGTTCGTATGCAGAGGACTTACTCTAATCTTGACTCCGTGTGCCCCTCTTGGTATTGCTTTGGAAGAGCTGCTGTGTAACTTAGGTTGCAAGTCTGTTTCACCAGTGATCTGGAGACATACGTGCAAAATGTTTCTTTATAAAACAATTGAAATAAGGCATCCTGTGTGATATTGTGTATGCAGTAGGAGCTCTCCAAGGATAAACTGATGAAATTGGGCTTTTCAGAGTTTCATGTTCTCAGTCCTGATAACTTTGGGTTTTAAGTGAGAAAATGCCCTAAATTTCAGTGTTAGTCTCATTTATTTTTTCAGTAAGCAGTCTTTTCTGGCTTTATAACTTAAACTATGTTTCTGGCTTCATAACTTAAACTAAGTCCATGGTGACAGTTCATATAGAGAAAGATACGTGCGTTTGGTGGTCATGCCATTCTCCAGTAAAGCATGCTCTTTTTGAGCATAACTCGGGAATGGTGTCTCCAGTGCTGGAACTCTTCAGAGTGGAGCTTCCCTCCATGTGTCTTTGCCACTGGGGCTTTATAGTGACATCACTCACATGGTGTCTGTTTCCAGCATACTTCTGTCTGCCCCTGGTGGGTTGGTTGCTAAGCCATGTGCGACTTTTGCTACCCCATGGACTACAGCCCACCAGACTCCTTTGTCCATGGGATTCTCCAGGCAAGAATACTGGAGTGGGTTGCCATTTCCTTCTCCAGGGGAATCTTCCTGACCCAGGAATCAAACCCAGGTCTCCTGCATTACAGATTCTTTACCAACTGAGCTACAAAGGAAGCCCTCTGTCTACCCAACACCAGAATCATCTACAGACTTTATTTTACTTTACATTTTATTGTAGTTGACTTTAAAAAGAGAGATTTAGAAATGTGTGGTTACTCTTTATTGATTTCTTAGTTATATTTCACCTGCTAAATTCAGACTGTAGTGGGAAGCTGTGTTCTCCTTTTTGTTTTCACAATGAACCATTGGAAATGGTCACTTGAAAAATCTGTGTTTGCTTCTGGGATTTTTCCCACAGAGCCAGCCCATTATTGGCAGATTTATGTGTCATGTCTGAGAAATCTCCCACGTGAATAAAAGGAGGATCTGTGAAAACCTGCTGGTGTGTGTGTAGACTGAGGAATAGGGAGGAACAGTGCTGGATGGAAGTGCAAACGGGCAGGCTCTGTGTCTGAATTATTCTCGTTGTGATGACCTCCTTCTTGTCATGGAATGACAGATCTTAGACACCTAGGTCTAGTCCCAGCTGAAGACTGATTAAAGTTCCTTTGGTTCATTCTGCAAGTCCTCGCTTCTAAATGACAGCCCCGCCCATCACATCTCGACACTTCCAGTGGGGGGTCATGCTGGGCTGTACCCTGGCCCCACCAGCACAGGGCCGTGTAGTAAGTGCCTTGCGGTTTGTGGAGCCACCAACAGTCATTTTCACAGGACGCAGACCAATAACTGCCTCAGCAGCATAACAGCAACAAAAAGTTATTTTCAGGTGTTTATCAGCCCACCCTTCTCAGACGTTACTGCCACAGCTATTGTGGGTAACGAATCTATGGCATCAGGAGAGCATCATTCATGATAAAAACCATCTGAGCCCGTAGACCCACTAGAAACCGCAGCCCAGCAGTTCACACACCCGAAGATCAAGGTTGGGGCCCTTTGCTCTTCCATTTGGGCAGCATTTTATGTTGAAAATGTTTCCCTTGTGTGAGTTTGTATTTTCGGCTGTTTTTGTTTTGTTGTTCTTGTTTCCTTTTGAAAAAAAGGAACTGTCTGGTGACTGCTTTGCGCTCCTGATTCTGTTTGGAGCACTCCAGATGTTGCAGTGTCAGAAAGAGCTGGAAGTCCGTGAGCACTGCCTCCGGTCTTGGAAGTGGTCAGCGGCCCAGCCGCGTTAGCTTTTTGTCGTGAGCCCTGGAAATGCTCTTGTCGGTAGCTCCACAGTAGTTGGAGCACTCAGCCTAATCAGAGAGGCCACCATCTTCTGTTTCCTTCCAAAAAACAAATTGTCTCAATTTCCAAAATTCAACAGAGACCATTGAAAGCTCTTTTTCAGTATAAAGCCCATTTTGCTTGTTCAAAATTACCAATAGTCTTGGCAGTAGTTTCCAGAGCAGTCATGAATAGGATTTCTTCTGTGATGATGACAGACTGGCTCTCTCCCCCACTTAGACAGGTGGCCAAGTGTGTACTCGTGAGCACGAATGCCCTGCTCTCCTGGGAGGGCTCGTTTTCCTCTCGGCTCCTTCCTGCTTGGATACCACCCAGGAGGCCTGTAGCCCTCAGGATAAGTGCCTTCCTCGAGGTCAGTGTCCAGGGGTTGATCTGTCCACTTCCACCACCTCTCACTGTGTCCACCTCACTGAGGGAGCCTTCCAGGAACCCAGAGAAAAGCACCGCTCTGGTTTGTCCCTTCCTACAACAAAAGAGGGCGGCAGAGAATGAGATGGTTAAATGACATCACCAACTTGATGGACATGAGTTTGAGCAAACTCCAGGAGATAGTGAAGGAAGGACAAGGAAGCCTGGCATCCTACAAGTCCATGGGGTCGCAAAGAGTTGGACACTACTGAGTGACTGAATAACAACAGCAGCAATACAACAAAAGAGAAGTGTGATAGACGCAAGGAAGGTACACAGCAGGCTGCCTTGTCCCATGGAGAGTCTGCCGTGCTAGGGGCCCTGAGAGAGGATATATAGTATAGTGGTCTGCGAGCAGGCTTGGGGGCATCTCCTTCTGCCACTTACTAGCTCTGTGTCTTCAGGCAAGTTGTTTAATCTCTCTGATCCTTATTTTCTTGCTCTGTATGTGACCATAATGCTCCCTTCTTTCCTCCAGGAACTTAAAAAATTACATGTATAAAGTACCTAAAAATCATCTTGCGCATATTTGTCAGTACTTAATAAATTACTAATATTTATCATCATTATCAGTTCCTCCATGTTCATATGGAAGAACTGGGCTGAGAGCTTTCCTCCTGGATCCCAGCGACAGTGGATGGTGTCACTAGTGACAGAGTCAAGAGCCCTGGCTTTTCAGTCTGACTTTTAAAGCCAGAGGCATAGTTTCATCGAGGACCGTTGTAACCAGCAACTGACATCCACTGCACGGACCTTTAAATCTTGAACTTTTTGTTATTTTTAAAACCTGTTAATGTGCACTTTCATCATCTTATGGTGATTGAAGATGCAGACTTGGGGAAGAAATAATAGATTAGAATTGGGCCTTTGAGGTTACTTAATTTAACCATCTACCTGGTGGATTTTATACTCCGATTCTTTTTTTCCACCTCAGTCGTAAACAAGTGTGCCTAAGAAACTGTGAGTTTCATACACATGTTAGTTCCACCAAATGTGAAACTGAATTTGGTGGAAGCTTGAAAAGGTATTCATCTATCCAAATGCCCATTCACAATGATAAAAACGTTTTCTGTCAATTCATTCATTTAACAAATACTTTTTAGTAGCTGTAATGTGCTTATTTGTACTTCTCAAGAGGCGTACACTAGAAGAGCCAAGACATGAACCTAAATTATGTTAATATACAAAGGAAAGTGCAGAAGCTATAAAGCTATAAAAGGCACAGAGTCTGGAGAAGGCAGAGCTTCCAGGTCAGGGAATAAGGAGGGCCTTCATAGAGGAGGTGACCCCTCAACCTGGATTTTGAAGGATGGAGAAAGTTGGCTGAAACTTGAAAGCAGTCGCTGACTTGGAAGTAGTCTCCAGAAACCAAGCCTGTTCATAAGTCAAGGATGCTCTTCATGTGGTTTATCAGCTAAGAGAGAATGATCCCAACAGGTGCTACTTGTTTTCTTGTGAAACAGTTACATAAATGTTAAATTGTCATGTTGAATGAAAACACCTGAGAAGAGAACCTAAGATACTAAAGTTAATGCCAATAATCTACATTGTTGATGTTTAAAACCCTGACTGTATAGGGATATGTTCATAGCTTCTGGGCAGTGTGAAAGTGAAGTCGTTCAGCCGTGTCCGATTCTTTGTGACCCTGTGGACTTGTAGCCCACCAGGCTCCTCCATCCATGGGATTCTCCAGGCAAGAATACTGGAGTGGGTTGCCATTTCCTTCTCCAGGGGATCTTCCCGACCCAAGGATCAAACTCAGGTCTCCTGCATTGCAGGCAGACGCTTTAACCTCTGAGCTACCAGGAAGAAGCTATCTGGGCAGTGTATTTATAAGTATTTGATGACTTAGAGATGAATCGGAAACCATCAGGTGGTCTTAGACGTGTTCTAATGACCTGCAGTCTAATCCCTACCACCTTCAGAGGGACTTAGGTGAGCTGAGAATTCAAGGCAGAAATAACACTCCTTCCTCCCAGAGCCACACTCACATTAGCCTTTCAGCTCTCTAGAATATTCTTTCCAAGCCATCATAAGTGTTAGTTTGTGTAGAATTTCTCTGAATAGTTGGTAAAGAAAAAAACCACTCAAACCCTTGATACTTTGAATATTCAGCTAGGTGAAGTTTGAATTTCTACCAAGCAGAAAGTTGAATCCACTGAAAATAGCTGCACTTAAAGAATAGTATTTTTTAATGACCTATGTTAATTTCTGAAGTAATCTCTTAATTTTTTTTTTTTACTGTTATGCATTAAGAACCACAAAATGACAGTTTAATGGAGGTGGAGGGGGTTTTAATCATAATTAATTTGGAACAAATAAGCCAGATGTCTGTGCATTTTTCAGTTCAGTTCAGTCCCTCAGTCATGTTTGACTCTGCGACGCCATAGACTGCAGCACACCAGGCCTCCCTGTCCATCACCAACTCCCAGAGCTTGCTCAAACTCATGTCCATCGAGTCGGTGATGCCATCCAACCATCTCATCCTCTCGTCCCCTTCCCCTCCCGCCTTCTTTCCCAGCATCAGGGTCTTTTCCAATGAGTCAGTTCTTTGCATCGGGTAGCCAAAGTGTTGGAGCTTCAGCATCAGTCCTTCTAATGAATACTCAGGACTGATTTCCTTTAGGATGGACTGGTTGGATCTCCTTGCAATCCAAGAGACTTTCAAGAGTCTTCTCCAACACCATAGTTCAGAAGCACCAATTCTTTGGCACTCAGCTTTCTTTATGGTGCAACTCTCACATCCATGCATGACTACTGGAAAAACCATAACTTTGACTGTATGGGCCTTTGTCGGCAAAGTAATGTCTCTGCTTTTTAATATGCTGACTAGGATGGTCATAACTTTTCTTCCAGGGAGCAATCGACTTTTAATTTCATGGCTGTAGTCACCATCTGCAGTGATTTTGGAGCCCAAGAAAATAAAATCTGTCACTGTTTCCATTGTTTGCCCATCTTTTGCCATGAAGTGATGGGACCAGATGCCATGATCTTCATTTTTTTGAATGTTGAGTTTTAAGCCAGCTTTTTCACTCTCAGCATTTTTAGCCCTCCTATCAGCTTTACTCCTTAGAGTAAATGTTAGTAGCCAAAACTTTGATAAGTTTTTTTTTTTTTTTTAAGTGTACTATTTACATAAGAAAAGCTTGACTACCAACAGTGGAGTCTTTGCAAGATTTTGCAGTATTGCCATTATCTATCTTTCTGTATCGTAATTTTCCTGGGAAAATTAAACCACTGTGCTGTTCAGACCTCTCCCTCTATCTTTCCCTGTCTCATTACCAGCAGTTAGAGGAATGACATTGTGTGACAGTTGTCTCCTTCGGTTCAAAGATTACCCTTTTCCTCTTTGCAGGATTTAAGAGAAGTTTGTCTTTCTCAGAGCATAGGCACAAAACTGCTGCTAAGTCGCTTCAGTCGTGTCCGACTCTGTGTGACTCCATAGACGGCAGCCCACCAGGCTCCCCCGTCCCTGGGATTCTCCAGGCAAGAACACTGGAGTGGGTTGCCATTTCCTTCTCCAGTGCATGAAAGTGAAAAGTGAAAGTGAAGTCGCTCAGTCGTGTCCGACTCCTAGCAACCCCATGGACTGCAGCCTACCAGGCTCCTCTGTCCATGGAATTTTCCAGGCAAGAGTACTGGAGTAGGGTGCCATTGCCTTCTCCACACTATCTCCATAGATTTGCTCAAACCCATGTCCATTGAGTGATTGATACCATCCAACCGTCTCATCCTTGGTCACTGCCTCCTCCTCCTGCCTTCAGTCTTTCCCAGCATCAGGGTCTTTTCCAGTGAGTTGGCTCTTTGCCTCAGGTGCACAGAGCTTCAGCTTCAGTCCTTCCAATAAATATTCAGGACTGATTTCCTTTAGGATTGACTGGTTTGATCTTCCTGCAGTCCATGGGACTCTCAAGGGTCTTCTCCAGCACCACAGTTCAATAGCATCAGTTCTTCAGCTCAGCCTTCTTTATGGTCCAACTCGCACATCCGTACATGACTACTGGAAAAACTATAGCTTTGATATATGGACAGACCTTTTTTGGCAAAGTGATGTCTCTGCTTTTTAATACTCTGTCTAGGTTAGTCATAACTTTCCTTGCAAGGAGCAAGGGTCTTTTAATATCAGGGCTGTAGTCACCATCTGCAGTGATTCTGAAGTCCACGAAAATAAAATCTGTCACTGCTTCCACTTTTTCAAACCCATTATAGAACCAGATGCCATGATCTTAGTTTTTCGAATGTTGAGTTTTAAGCCAGCTTTTTGCCTGTCCTCTTTTACCCTCATCAAGAGGCTCTTTAGTTCCTCTTCACATTCTGCATTAGAGTGGTATCATCTGCATATCTGAGGTTGTTGGTATTTCTTCTGGCAATCTTGAAGTTCTACAGAAAGAAGTGGAAGTCTGATGTTTACTGTGTAATTTTAATATAGGGAAATTGATGTGTTTTTAATAGTACCGAATTGCACATGTTAAAGGGAGTTTTGGAGTTTCTTTCTCCAGTGTTCATTATATCAGAAAATTTAGGTCAAAGTAAAAAATTTTTAAACATTTTCACACTGCCCATCTGCTTTTTATTTCTTGACTTTTGGTTTTTGATGCAAGAGTATTCAGTCATGTTAATGAAGAGTCAAATCTTTTTAAATGTTAGAAATTAATTTTGCTTGCTTTTGTAATTCCTGTTCTTATTTCAAGTTCCCCCTTTCCTTTTCATATTCCTCTCTATAAATTATAACCTGGAACACCTGACATGATTATTTGTGGAACTTATATTATTTGGAATTTTTACATGGTGCATTAAATAGAGTAGAGTTCAGTCTTTTGCTTCAGGAAATAAATTATCTTAAGGGAAGAAGAAAAATAATGGCCCAACCCCTACCATAATGACTGCCACGGTGAGAAATGACTGCCGGGTAAACTGCGGCTCCTGTGCGTGGTCAGTATACGTATGCATGTGCTTTCTCTTCATGTAGGCAAGGCGGCTTTCCCGGCATGAATCAGAGTGGACTCATGGCTTCCAGCTCGCCCTACAGCCAGCCCATGAACAACAGCTCTGGGCTAATGAACACCCAGGCACCCCCCTACAGCATGACGCCCAATATGGTGAACAGCTCAACAGGTAACCTTGGCAGCTCCCTGCTTCCAAGGGCTGCTCTTCCCCTCCCCTCTCCACCTCTCGTTTGCACCACTGAGAGTGTAGAAGCAACCTGAGCGGTCAGATCATTTGGTGCAAAGGGGGGAAATACTGCTTCTCTTGGTTACTTGCTCCATCTGTTAAGTCTTAGGGACATTACATTTTATGTAAATTATTTTATTCACTCTGTATTTGTGTGATATGTGGACGTATTTCAAGTGTCGTTGTAGATTGCTTGCAAAGTATTTACATACACTAAGCTCTCTTTATCTTTGGACGTTATTGGAAGATCCCATGACAAAGTCTGTAGTCTCTGTTTGTTGGTGGTGGAGATAAGCATTAAAATTCATACCTCAAAGGAAATGATTGAAGGATAGGACAAGGTGGTATTTGAAAGAGGGTTTGGTTTTTTTGCGTTTAGGGAAACTCAACCTTTAAATGTATACATGAAAAAAGTTGTTTTTAAAGTGCTATTTGTAGACTCTCAGTTGAGAAATCATGCATTTTTTAACAATTTGTTTTTAATTTTTCATGATACTTAATTTTTTTCAGAATACTCCATGATCTCAATAATTGCATTCTTAGCGAATCTAATCTGATTAGTGGACTAAGAGTGTTCTGGCAGTTTGTGGAAGTAACAAGAATGTCTAAAACTGTGCACATGTTCCACATTCTTAGACCCCTTAGGTCCTGAACCACCTCCTTAAAATCCACCTAAGTATCCAGGGATGATGAGCACTGCTCTTTAAATGAGAAAACACTGATGTATTTCACCTGACCTGTTAACTTTTTCTGACAGCTACATTTTGGGTAGGATGCCCTCTTGTAGTTAATCTGGAACTTTGCATAGCCAGCTGTGTGTCCTGCAGTGCTTTATGATGTGTTAGGAAAACCTCGTTAATCAGTGGCTGGGCTCCCACTTATTAACCTTTTTTCATTTCCTCTGCCTTCCGCCATCTTTCTAACCTCTCCATCTTTGAAAGGCCGCCCCAGGAGCTGTTGTCGCTTGATCAGGAAGGACAGACAGCTAGAGGCTGGGCTTGCATCCCACTGAGTGTCCAGCATTTGTTGGTTTCTAGGGCCTAATTTAATAGTGTCATTCCTGTTCACTTCTCCTTAAAAGTTTATGGAAGAGGAAAAAATGGAAACTATTGGTGAAAATCAGGCTTTTCAAATAAATAAATAAAATAGCCTTTCCTGATGTTAAGCAGTCATTCATCCTGGCGAGGTAGATGTTTTTACATTTAAGATGAAAGGTGAAAAGCTTGAAGTGTTAGCTAGAAGCTTTCCCTTTCCTTCGCAGCACCGTCCCAGGTAATGGTGTATTTGGGTTATGACATTATGTGTTTTGTCTGGCTTGCTGAAATAAAATTACTTTAGAGCATTGAAACTGCACAATAAATTTTCCCCACTATTAGCAGCACTCATTTTTCCCTTTTTTCCTTTGGACCTAGAGCCACAAAAATAACCAACAACAAATAGATGCCCTGCCTAAGGAGATTTATGTATTCCTGAGTAGTAACCAATTTAATGGAGATTCACAGAGAGGGTTTCTTTTTATTATTATTATTATTCAGATAATTCAGCTATTTGTTATTTCATACAGAGGAAATGTTCAATGAAAGGCCATTTATCCTCATGGTCTTTTGTATGGGCCAGTAGTAGTATATTTTTTATTGCATTGTGCATTTTGAAATACTGAATTTTTAATAATTTAAGCATTTATTAAATTTTCCTCTACCCATTTATATGATTTGATTTCAGCTTTATTAAGTCAAGTGTTACCTGATAGAAAGTAATCATCCAGCATATCCAAGGAAAATTGATGACTTAGCATTTACTGTGTGTCTGTTGATGGATACAGGTGAATCTGCTTAACTGCCTTACAGTCTCTGAGGGACATGGGAATGACAGAGGAGCCCACAATTACAGTGCAGCTCCTGACAAGAGTTGTGGTCTGAAGGTGTACACTTGATTTGTCTAGATTTGTGCTTGTCTAGACTTGTCCATGGGGTTGCCAGGAGTCAGACACGACTGAGCGACTGAACTGAGAGGTGGGCCAGAAATGGCTTGGATCATCACCACCTCAGTCTTCCTGGTTTGGGCCCATGGAGATAAATTACCAGTAATAATAGCAAAACATTTTCTCCAACCATGGACACTTTTGGATAAAGTACAGATAATACAAATGATGGCCAGTGGTGTTTTAGGAACCTCAGTTAGCAGCTCATGCAACCAGCATTCCAGCATGTTCTTTGCTGAGTCCAGACAGTTGTCCTGTAGACAGTGTGCTAGGCCAAAAAACAAGTTATCCTGTGTACTGTGACAAATTGTTACAAGCGTCAGTGAGCAAGTGATTATTTAAATGGAGTCAATGTGACTGTGAATGTGGCAATTCTCTCCTCCCATCAGATGCAGCGAGAAGTGGGATGGTAAGCAGTGGGGCTTGCTTCCCTCTAAAGAAGTGGTTTTAAAATAGATATTTGGCCTAAAAGATTAGAATTATGTATTACCATGGGAAAAATTGCAAATCGAGTTTAACCTTATTAAATATACCTTTATATAATACTGGTGCTGTTAGTTACATTGTACTTATTCGTGTTTCATTTTATAATATCATTAATCGTATAATTGTCTACATATAAACCATTACCTTAAAGAAGATACCTAAATTCTAGAAAATATATCTACCATCTGTGATTCTAAGCTCACCTCAGCAGAAGTCACTGCACAAAGTCTTAGCACATTTCCATCCGAATAACCTAAGAGAGTAAGTGATCAGCCTTGTGGCACTGTGGCCAGGCACCACCCCCTTGGAGGCAGGTCAGCATAGGGAAGTTTCAGGGGATTATTTCAAAGCTCTGCTGACCCAGCCAGAGAGAAGTGTTTCTCCTGAGCTTTTCTCATACCCTTTGTATGTGTTAACTGTATTCTCTATATATTTGCTACACATAAAAACAGTGAATATCTGCAAGTGTATACACTTAGATAGACCCTTTTGTGTTTTCAAAAACAAGGAGTTAAACATTTTACAGAGTATTTTATTTGCCATGAAAAAGAACTATTTGTGTGTTTCTGGTCCTGTTTTACCATCTTCTGGAAATAATTTTGTAGCTGTGATGGGAAACTAAGTCAAGGAAGCTGGAAGGGTAGGAATGAATGTTTAAGTTCACTTTTACTCACACCATATGTTTTTTATGTTCTTGTTGAATATATTAAATCCAGGGTGGGAAAGCTGTCTTAGGACCTTGACCCACACTTACTTTAAGAGCTCATTCTTCTCTTAAATTCCGATGGTAAAGCCAGAGGCTAGTACTTGAGATGTATATACAGTACCCACACAGCTCTCTCTATAGTCACAGGTTCTTTACTGCCCCTTTTCATGTCTGAACTTTACATATGGGATTACTGATGTCAGTAGGAGGAACAGTGCTTTGATTTAACACATCCTTATAATACTGGGGGTCTTTCTCTTCTGGAAAAGGAGAAAAAAATAGTGCCCTGGGAGACATATGGCTGTTTGCAATGATTCACTGAGAATTCTGGTAAGAAGTAAAAAATAAACTTTTTAACAAAAGGAACAGTAAAAGCCACAGTAAGGAAAGACCTTATGATCCATTTGGTAAAATAAAACACAGGAGACTCAGGTTTGATCCCCGGACAAGGGAAGATACCCTGGAGGAGGAAATGGCAACCCAGTCCAGTATTATTGCCTGGAAAATTCCATGGACAGAGGAGTCGTGAAGAGTATATGACATGATTGAGTATATGACACTCACACAAGGCAGGAGTACAAAGTAAAACTGTTCCTTTATATTTTGTACTTAGGTTTCTCTCAAAATAATTTTTAAAAAATACTTAGGTTTGCATACCCTGATGCCCATTTTAAAATATATAATAGAAAATGAAGAAATTTGGGGAATTTCAAACCTCTATATATGCTTATATATTCATCTCAGTGTGATTTTTAAATCACTCTAAATTGTCATTAATTATCATAATTCAATAATTGGCCTAATGCTTTATGTTAAAAATAATTACTTTTGTGTACATTAACACATTTAATGCATGAAGAAGGAACTACTAAGAAATTACTAATTCCTATTTTTCAAAACTCATATTCAGGCATAATTTATTATAAAATACTGACAAACTATTATAACCTTAGAAGGAGCAGGACTTAACAGAAACCCCATGCCCATGACTTGCCACTTTTTTCTGGAATTGTGTGATTATCATTCCTTTGAGCCCACTCTGGGAATAGCTAGCCAAGGACATGTGGACTTTGGTAAAGAAACCCTGCTTTCCACATTTGCCCTGCTTTTTTTTCTCTTCTCTTCTTCTCAAAAGGGGGCTTTCTTCATGTAAAGATGTTCCCAATTTCATATCCTGGTAGACCCAAGAGGTAAAGCTGCAGGAAAGCCATCCGCTACTTTGCACAAGGCTGTCTTTTTGGTGTAATATCTCTCAGCTGCTTTTTTGAGGTTTCACACATTCACAAAAATAACCACGTTTTTAGCTGATCCCAATAGATTTTACTCTGCAGCTGCATCACTTGAAAAAGCTTTTTGTTTCAGTTCTTAAAGTCTAAGTATTGAAAGTAATTTGAAAAAAGAAAGAAAGAAAAACATCCCAATTATGATTTGTGTGTGTGGTGATGACTTCAAGGGCTGACTGGGCTGCAAATGGGCTTTGAAAAACAAGCCAATGTGCCCATGGAAAATACAGGCATTTCAGAGTGCATCATTGAGTGTTCTGATGTAAACTCAAGGGCACGTGGCCGGGTAGGCTTTTTTGGCAGGACCTCTGGTCTCAACCTGCAGTGATGCTAACGATATTAGCAAATTAACACCACCAAGCTTGCCAGCTAATTCGCCAGAGCCCTGCTCACTCTCTCACTGCTGTAATTAAAACTAATTATTTTCTAAAACATAGTAATACATGAATATGTGCAATAATCATTTTGTAGTGGGCAATCTGTGGAGCCTTTTTTTTTTTTTTAAGCTTTTTTTCTTTTTTTGGCACATTATGCTGCATGTGCATGGCAGTGGTTGAGCCAGCACTTTGATTCGCAGAATGTGAAATGGGTCCTGTTCATAAAACCTCGAGTTTTATTTTCTTTTGAAATGGGAATGTTTCTGGTTTTCACTCATTTATAAGGCTCGTAATTCTCTCCCCTCTCACTTTCTCCTTCCACCTCTCCTCACTCTGCCTCTTCACACAGCTGGTTGGTGTGGCACTCACAGCCCAGTGCCGTGCAGATGGTTTGCACAGTGGGGTTCTATAGAAATTCAGCAGTTATGCCCTGGATAGCTACACTGATTCCCTACTCTAGCCTTGTTCTTCCTTTAAAAAGAAAGCTAAACCCGTATTTTTAAGTTAAAAATGTCTATTAGTATTGCAGGTAAAATCAGTTGACCTTTGGGAACCTTTCATTCTATAGCCTAAATGAACCTGACTGAATTTCTGAGCCGGGAGCTAGAAGATGAGTCTTGCCTGGGATCACAGGGTTGACTTGAGCTGGTGTGGGTGTCTGACCTGGGCTTTTGAACTGCAGCTGAGGACTGATCCGTGTACATCCTGCCCCAGAATGAAAGGAAACCAGCCCCATTGCAAAGTAATTAGAAATCCTCTCCTTCACAAATGACTTTCGATGATTGCTTTTGAAATCATCTGTTACAACCATCTTCCGTCCTTGTAGCCTAGGCCATATGTAATAGATGTGACTTTTGAGTGAAATAGTATTAAGTGGTAAGTGATTTTACAAACTATGGATTGTGTGAATTTAGGAAGTTAAGAAAGCAGTAAATCCTCTACTCAGCCAGTGAAAATACACACACCCAGCCTTTGCTTCCAACACCTAATTAGCAATTTGGTCGTTGAGCATATTTCTGTTTGCACCTCCATGATTAAAACCGTAATAATTTTGAAAACATAATATTGATAATAGTTGACTTTTGGTGGCCTAGGTCTTGAGTTAAATGATTGCTTTTCTCCCCTTAAAGATAAGAAAGAATTGCAAGAATCCGTTGCTACTTAGATTGCAGAAATTAGCATTCTCTGAGTTACAGTTTCTTTCTCCTTTTTCTACTTTCCTTCTTTGGAGGGAAATTCGGGTGCCCCATCACTTCGGTAGCTTGTGTTAGTGAGCACAGCCTGACGAGTCACTCGTATAATCCTAAACTCTCTCTCCTGTTTTCGATTAGCATCTATGGGTCTTGCAGATATGATGTCTCCAAGTGAATCCAAACTGCCCCTGCCTCTCAAAGCCGACGGTAAAGAAGAAGGCAGCACACAGCCGGAGGGCAAGTCGAAGGTACTCCTCTCTCCTCTGCACGTGGTGTGGGGCCTGCTCGCTGAAGCTGCCGTGTGCTCTCCTCTTTTTTCATTTGGTTTCTTCTCTTCTGCATGCCTCCATCTTGTGCGACACATTTGCAGTCTTCTTTCCCCACCCCCTTCATGGTGTGGATCTGAAAGTTACTAGTTCTTATGGCATTTAACTGGGTGTGGGAGGGGGCGGAGGGACAGGACCCACCCAGAGAAGTGCCTGGGGGTGGGGAGAAGGAAGGGATCTTGCCTGGTTTTGATACTTGCAGCCATTTTCTCTGCCTTCAGTTTATAGCTTCCTGTTTTGGCCGCCTCAGCAACAACAGCATACTTAATATTTTGCTTTCCTGCCTTATTTGATAAATAAGGTGAACAGCTTTTTTTTTTTTTTTTTTCCTTTCTTTCTTTCATAAGGGGTAACCCATGCTTAGCATTCCATGTAAGCTTGAATAAGCATGGTGGCTTAGTGGTCTTATCCAGCATCCAGCAAACTTACCAAGTTTACTAATTAAGAATGTTGTTTTAATACCTTTATATGTGTGTGGTTTTGTGTGTTTGTTTGTACATGTCTTTATATATATATAATATATATAAAAATTAGTCTGTTAAACTGGATGTGCTTTTTGTTATTTTAAATAAAGTTTGCCCTACCTTTGTCATTTTTTTTTTTTTTTTATTCCTCTACCACAGGATAGCTACAGCTCTCAGGGTATTTCTCAGCCCCCAACCCCCGGCAACCTGCCAGTCCCTTCCCCAATGTCCCCCAGCTCTGCTAGCATCTCCTCATTTCATGGAGATGAAAGTGATAGCATTAGCAGCCCAGGCTGGCCAAAGACTCCATCAAGCCCTGTAAGTGGCTCTGGTTTTTTGTTTTTTGTCTTTTTGTTTTGTTTTGTTTTTTTTGGTTTTTGGGGGTTTTTTTGATAATTAATTCTACTTTAATGCTTGCTTATTAATTTGTTTTATAAGACTTTTTCTTCATAATTTATCCATGAAAGGATTTTCTTTGTAATTATACTAGTAACAAAATGAGTAAAGTTTGTATGCATCATAACGTAAGTTGATTGCTGATAATGAAACCACTGATATAAAGAAGCGTCTATAAGAAGCATGTGATTGTGCTACTGGGCCCAAACTCCTTCACACAGTGATTTTGATTAAATGTCTAACCCATTGTGCGCTTCTGGAAGATCTTTAAAATGAGTTAACTGTCCATTTACGTGGTAACTAATAGCAGCCATGGAATAAATGATAAGTTTGGCCTTTGGACTAAATCTTTTATGGGCTATTGTGTCTAAAACATCTTATGTCACAACTACCTATATCTTGAAAACAAATACTACACTCTGGGCACAGTTCAGCATGTTATAGCCCTACTTTGTTTCGATCTAGTTGTCAGAAAATAACAGAAAATTTGTAGAAATGTTAGCATATATGAATATTTGGAATGCTACTCATAGATTAATATGTGCCTACATTAGAATCATATGAGATAGAAAATTTACATCCTGTGCACATGCTGAGAATCTTAAAATTGTTGATTTTATATGATATTTTTAAAAACTGGGAATGTGTAGATAAGGGAATTTTTTTTTTTTTTGCCTTAATATTCTTCTGCCTGTAGAACTAGGCTTTTATTTTCCTACTAAAGAAATTAATTCTGTGCCATTAAAGAAGAAGAAGAATGGCACTGTAGTAACCTTTATTTTACATTCATATAGGGAATCAAAAGATCTTTAAAAAAAAAAAACTGAACATGCAATTACTTGCCAAGAAGGCTTAATTAATACGCTAATTTTTGTAAGACAATGTATTGAAGAGCACAGCTCAGGAAAAGCAAGTTGGAGGGAAGAAGACTCTAACTGCAGAATCTGGCAATCTAGTCAAAACCCCACAAGGAGGCTGCTATTAATTATCCATTCACTGGTTTAAACAGATAGAGCTGAAGGTTTGAAGATTTGGTAGTTCCAGTAAATGTTTGTAAAATTCATGTGGAGCTCTACTATAACCAGCATTTTCCTTTTCAGAGGAAGAAAGGGCAACATTCACTGTTACCTCTTCTCTAGACATGTGTTTCGCTTTTTCAGCAACCAAGATGAAATGAAAAAATGCTTCTAGTATGGGTTATGCAGAACTAATGAAAGAGAGAGTGCAGCTTCTTAATTCTGATATCTTTGTGTTATTTGCTTTGAGTCTCAGAAGGCAGCCAACATGGGGAAGGGGGTTGTCCCATAATCTGTTCTGGTTTTTCTTTTCATTAAAGAAAAAACATTTTTGAATCAGTAATATTCTCAAGTCAACAAATAGAACCTTATGTATAACTTTTCAAAAACATTTGTTTATTGGCTCAGAGGGGAAAATTTCGGAGGTTGAAAATATCTTTAAAACCTTAAGATAAAATGGACAGGAATTTAGCATTAAGTATGCTAATGGAAAGAGGGGAGAAATTCAGAGAGAGAGGAAGGGATTTCAAGTAGGGTAGGGAACTGATGTTAGAAAATAAGAGATGACCAATAAAACATGAGTGGAGAAAAAAAAGATTTTTCTTAAAGACTTCTAATAGACCCATACTACGTGTTTAAAATTTCCATCTTGCTGATATCTGGATAATAATGATTGAGATATTTATTATATTTTAAATTATTGTCGCATTATCTGTATCCAGTTAAGTCCATAGGAAGCTATTATCAAAACCCTTCCTTCTACTTAAATATGAGAAAGAAAAATAAACTGAATTATTGATTTAATTTTCTAACTGTAACATAATCATACTTAAAAATCACATATTACTGTCCTCTTTTTTCTATATAGTTCTACATACATTATCGCTCCCTGTAAATAACCGCTTTTTACTTAAAAATTTACAATCATACTTCTGGCTCCAGTCATAGAAAAAGAGAACAAGGGAGGATGTGATTTGAGGTAGTGGAAGGTGTTAAGAGATTGCTTTGTATTGAGAAAACAACTCCACGCTCAAATGAAATGCTCATTCAAGAAGGGAACAAAAGGAGATTGTTATGAAGGACCTCAGATTATCTCTACTGTCAAATCACTGCAGATACATGTTGAAGAGTATTTAACTTCTCTTTCTGAGATGCAACTTTAAATTGTACTTAAAATTGCTCCTCACAGTGTTCCTAATAAAGCTTGTCTAATAACAGACCTGAAATGAACTAAATAACAAAGATGTTCTATGCTTTGACAGTGTGCCGTGGACCAACAGTTTTGTTACAAAACATTCTACAATAAAAATAAACATTTGCACATACACATGCATATACACATATTACCAGGCATATGGTAAAGACTGCTGAAATGTAAATCTGCCTCAAAGATTTGAGGAAACGTCTACTTATAGACTTAATTAAGTTATATGCAAGGAAAACTTTTGTGGCATCATAATAATGTCTTGCTGTAATTTTTCAGCAGTCTCCATTTCTTTTTCTTGCCTCCAAGACAGTGTTTCATGAGTAAGATACAATTTTTACAGTATCAAAGCAAAATGAGGTGTTCTAGTGGCCTGGAAAAGTTAACTATCTTCCTGCAGGGCTAGTTTTTTTTTTTTTTTTTCTTTTGCCCATTGTTGATGAGTAGAATGTAAATGACATGTATCCAAAGGTCACGTCAAAACTAATGTCTGAGAACAAAAAAAGTGCATGTTGAGCCTAATCAGTGATAAAGTGTATAGTCTTTACTTCCTAGGGCTTTTGTTTTTCTTAATATTATTTTTCTCTGTTTGGACACCCAGATACTAACTTTGGGAATGGGCTGGGGTGTCACCTGGAGACTGGGAATGGAGATGTTACTTGTCCGCCAGTCCCTTCTCAGCTTTCAGTCTTATTAGACTGTGTCCACGTTCACTTAGCACCTTGCTCACTGAAAGCCTATTTATAGACTGTTTTAATCAGCTGTTAATTCTTACTTGGATGGTGCCAGACTTCTCAGACCTTTCTCATTCATTTGATTCACTTAGGGAATAAATACCTACTGAGGACCTTCAGTGTGCTGTCACTGTCGGTGATTCAAAGTCAACACAGGTCCTGCCCTGTGGAACGTAAGGTCTGGTCAGAAGAGTGGAAGGCAGACAGCTAATCCCACGCAGGACACACACCTCGATGCCCTGTGAGGCCAGGTGCCACTAAGGACAAATAAAACTTGTGATGATTCAGACCAGGGAGCTGGCCTCAGAGGAGACCTCTTCTAGGACCTGACACATAACTGAGGCTTGACCACTTTCTTTTCATAAAGATGCCTTTTCCTACCTTACGGCACCATAAAGTGCATTTTTAAAGATCAAAAACTATGAAAAATAAAACTATTAAAAGCAATTATCTTCATTAAGGTTTTCTCATTTTATGAGAACAAATTGAGATATATAGAAGTTAAACTTAAGTTCATTTAACAAAGAATGGTAAGAAAAGGTAAACTATGGATAGTCAAACTAAGTGAATCATTCCTTTAGACCCATTTCAGTTTATGAGAATACAGTCCTTTCATAAATAGGAACAAACACCATAGTCTCATTGCTTGGGTCATGATGAACTGTTCTCCTGGAGCCCTTCCACATTTGGGGTTTAGAGAGGACCAGGCCAGAAATAGCAGTTGGTTCTTATATTCAGGATGTTGGTGGAGCGCTTAGAGTAATTGTAAATTGAAATGATTGATTTTATATCTCTTATTCTTAAAATGAATCTCAAATTTTTACCTCTCAATTTTTCACAGATGAAATAAAAGGGGGAGGTTCATGGTGGTGGTGGTTTGTTGTTATATTAATTGATTTTATGTGATAGTGCTTTTTTCCTCTGATTCTTATTTCAGATTTTTATTTTTTTAAAAGATTGGGTCCATTTTTTCAATGTGCCTCCCAATAAAGACAAAAAGGTTTTCAGCACTAGGATTTAGAAACCTCTTGTTAATAACTACCTCATTAATGATGACAAAGCTTCTGAAATGTTCCCAGGATGAGAATGTGGTATAAGATGTGTTAGAACAGTTTCTTTCCCTAGTCAGAGACTCCTTGGATATAAGAATATGATAAAATGTACAAACTTATTTGGATATGGAATGTGTTCCATATTTCTGGTATATACATGAATTTATAAGACATATATAAGAATATGTATATACATTTTAAGTTCTTATCTAAAGTAACTGTTAGGTGACTTGCTCTTTAGCTTCATCAATATAAATTGTAAAAGGTCACAGTTGTTTTTTTTTAATCCTGCCACTCTACAGTTTTTATTTATATCAGCTGTATCACCCATTTTTATATGTCTTATATAAAGATTTTATGTTTCAATAATTCTAAAGCTGAAGGCTTAAAATTTTAGCAAAAATAGCTTGGGAAATTACATGTTAATTGGAAGGACCTCTGCCACCCATCAGCTTGATTAGTTTCATTTTCAAGCATCCTTTCTCAGGCCCTAGTTTTATTGGGAATCACTTTGCTAAACAAGGTAGCATCAAACCTTAATGACAGTTATGTTATTTAACTCACCATCCCCATTTCAGGTCACATGTTTAAAATTATGTTGAGCTAAATATAACGAAAAAGAGTTTAAAAAAACTTCATCTAACATAATACTATACATTGCAAATGATAAGCTAGTAAATAAACATGACTAAATGAAATATATTATTATTCCAAGGAAATATTTAATTGAGAATTTACAAGTGATTTTGCACAAGAATCCCACAGTTGCAGATATTACAGGTATACAAATATTGTTACAAATACAGAGACATAAAAGAAAGGGAGAATATACAGTTGGGCTGTTTAGAACAAAAAGTATTACCTTCCCAGATCACATAATCCAGAGGGTGAGCTTCAGGTGTGCAGAAACAGCCACTTCTGACATTTTAGTATCAAATATAAAATTAGAAAAATGAAAGACCAAGAATTAGAACATCAGTATAAACCAAATGGGCGCATAAAAGTAAACGTTCATAAATAAGCTGGGAGTATGAAATAGCGCATGTGTTTGTGATGAACATATGGTCGCATAAGAAATCTATTAAAATTACCTTGACAGAAAAGTTCAAGAAATCTTAAGTCAGGAAAGCAGATCATTCTGAGAGAATGCTAGTAACTGGCCATTAATTTAGAAGGCTCTCACATGTAAAGCACACACCCCGCTGGGTCCGATGACATGTGACCTACCTTGTATTTTTCAACACACATCACGTATGTGCTCTACCTCCATATGATTTAGTTTTAATAAAGCTATACATTGGTCATTCATGTTTTGACAAGGAAATGTAGGCGTCTATGTAATGAGGAGGGGGGCTCTATAATATTACAGTTGAAACTATAAACTCATTGTGGCCATTCAATGAACTTGCACCCTTTTTTAAAAAAAAAGAAAAAATTACATGAGGGGTCATTGGAGTCTTGCCTTCTGGGATTCAACGCTTATATTGATAAAGTAAAAAAGATTTTTGTTCTGTTTTGTTTTTCAAGTATATAAAAGGGGGAGTTTGGGCCCTTTAGTTAAAGCCAAAGTTAATTCTTAATTGAGAAAATGTATACTTTGTGCCTGAACTAGTAGCCTTCATTCCTGATTGTTGTGTGATAGCAGTAGTTTTAAAATTTCTTCTCTTCTTGTATTTGGTAGCTCATTACTTTTTTTCTCACCTTCTTCCATTTCCCTCGGCCCGCTTATGCCCCATCTCCAAATGCTGCCCTGGGCTCTAGAAGTCCAGCTCATCCACCACCACTGGGGAGAAGATCACAAAGGTGTATGAGCTGGGGAATGAGCCAGAGAGGAAGCTGTGGGTGGACCGCTACCTCACCTTCATGGAGGAGAGGGGCTCCCCGGTCTCAAGTCTGCCTGCAGTGGGCAAGAAGCCGTTGGACCTGTTCCGACTCTATGTCTGCGTCAAAGAGATCGGAGGTTTGGCACAGGTGAGAACAGCTGAATGAGAAGATGTTATGGATGAGCTTTAAATATGCAAACTTGAATTTTTTTTTTTTCTCACAAAGAAAAAGCTGAGCCTCTGGGAAGGTCACTTTACTGGATCCATGTTCACGTGTGGCAGGTGGGGGGCGGGGGCGGCACTGGGGTCAGGGAACCCGATCTGCCTGGACTCAATCCTCAACTGTAAAATGAGACATTTGAGCTAGGTTTTTGCTTCAGGGTCCCTAACAGCTCTCAAATTCTGTGGAATCTGTGTTAGAATTTCATGGTAAACAGAAATGTTTTGCAAATGACTAAATGTCTACATCAGATATAAATCAAATTCGCTGTTTCCCTCTATCCAGAGCAAGTTAACAAGAAAACTGGCATCCTTCTATGACCATGTCCACTGTACCTGGGTGACAGGAGGGGCAGTGCTGTCCTTTCCCATGGCTGGGGGCACCCAGGTGCAGAATGCCCAGAGGCACTCCTTTTGGGGTTGTGCAGATGCCTCCCCTGCACTTGACCCTTCATTCTTTACCCTAGGGGCCACATTCTTGTTTCCCTCGTCACAGCCCTGTTTTTAGCACTGGGGCGGGTTTGTGTGTCCAATATCCCAAAGTAGGGAAAACCACTAGACCATTCAGGTATGACCTAAATCAAATCCCTTATGATTATACAGTGGAAGTGAGAAATAGATTTAAGGGCCTAGATCTGATAGATAGAGTGCCTGATGAACTATGGAATGAGGTTTGTGACATTGTACAGGAGACCGGGATCAAGACCATCCCCATGGAAAAGAAATGCAGAAAAGCAAAATGGCTGTCTGGGGAGGCCTTACAAATAGCTGTGAAAAGAAGAGAAGTGAAAAGCAAAGGAGAAAAGGAAAGATATAAGCATCTGAATGCAGAGTTCCAAAGAATAGCAAGAAGAGATAAGAAAGCCTTCTTCAGCAATCAATGCAAAGAAATAGAGGAAAACAACAGAATGGGAAAGACTAGAGATCTCTTCAAGAAAATTTGAGATACCAAGGGAACATTTCATGCAAAGATGGGCTCGATAAAGGACAGAAATGGTATGGACCTAACAGAAGCAGAAGATATTAAGAAGAGATGGCAAGAATACACAGAAGAACTGTACAAAAAAGATCTTCACGACCCAGATAATCACGATGGTGTGATCACTGACCTAGAGCCAGACATCCTGGAATGTGAAGTCCAGTGGGCCTTAGAAAGCATCACTACGAACAAAGCTAGTGGAGTGATGGAATTCCAGTTGAGCTATTTCAAATCCTGAAAGATGATATTGTGAAAGTGCTGCACTCAATATGCCAGCAAATTTGGAAAACTCAGCAGTGGCCACAGGACTGGAAAAGGTCAGTTTTCATTCCGATCCCAAAGAAAGGCAATGCCAAAGAATGCTCAAACTACCGCACAATTGTACTCATCTCACACGCTAGTAAAGTAATGCTCAAAATTCTCCAAGCCAGGCTTCAGCAATATGTGAACCGTGAACTTCCTGTTGTTCAAGCTGGTTTTAGAAAAGGTAGAGGAACCAGAGATCAAATTGCCAACATCCACTGGATCATGGAAAAAAGCAAGAGAGTTCCAGAAAAACATCTGTTTCAGCTTTATTGACTATGCCAAAGCCTTGACTGTGTGGATCACAATATACTGTGGAAAATTCTGAAAGAGATGGGAATACCAGACCACCTGATCTGCCTCTTGAGAAATTTGTATGCAGGTCAGGAAGCAACAGTTAGAACTGGGCATGAAACAACAGACTGGTTCCAAATAGGAAAAGGAGTACGTCAAGGCTGTATATTGTCACCCTGCTTATTTAACTTATAAGCAGACTACATCATGAGAAATGCTGGACTGGAAGAAACACAAGATGGAATCAAGATTGCCAGGAGAAATATCAATAACCTCAGATATGCAGACGACACCACCCTTATGGCAGAAAGTAAAGAGGAACTCAAAAGCCTCTTGATGAAAGTGAAAGTGGAGAGTGAAAAAGTTGGCTTAAAGCTCAACATTCAGAAAACGAAGATCGTGGCATCCGGTCCCACCACTTCATGGGAAATAGATGTGGAAACAGTGTCAGACTTTATTTTTGGGGGCTCCAAAATCACTGCGGATGGTGACTGCAGCCATGAAATTAAAAGACGCTTACTCCTTGGAAGGATAGTTATGTCCAACCTAGATAGCATATTCAAAAGCAGAGACATTACTATGCCAACAAAGGTTCGTCTAGTCAAGGCTATGGTTTTTCCTGTGGTCATGTATGGATGTGAGAGTTGGACTGTGAAGAAAGCTGAGTGCTGAAGAATTGATGCTTTTGAAGTGTGGTGTTGGAGAAGACTCTTGAGAGTCCCTTGGGCTGCAAGGAGATCCAACCAGTCCATTTTGAAGGAGATCAGCCCTGGGATTTCTTTGGAAGGAATGATGCTAAAGCTGAAACTCCAGTACTTTGGCCACCTCATGTGAAGAGTTGACTCATTGGAAAAGAGTCTGATGCTCGGAGGGATTGGGGGCAAGAGGAGAAGGGGACGACAGAGGATGAGATGGCTGGATGGCATCACTGACTCGATGAACATGAGTCTCAGTGAACTCCGGGAGTTGGTGATGGACAAGGAGGCCTGGCGTGCTGTGATTCATGGGGTCGCAAAGAGTCGGACGTGACTGATCTGATCTGATCTGATCTGATCCCGAAGTAGAAAGGAGAAAAGGGCCCTCAGGGGTGAGTGCCTGCTGCATCCTGGGCACCGTCCTTTTTCTTGTCACTTCTCTCTCAACACCCATGGAATGCAGAGTCATCAGCCCTGAAGAAGAGATGTAACAGATTGAAGTACAGTCGTCCCCTGGGGTCCACAGAACACTGGTTCCAGGATCCCCATAAATACTGAAACCCTGTGAGCTCAAGCCTCTTTATTTCTGGAACCTACACACCACCTCCCATATACTAAAGATATCTCTCAGTTACTTATACCCAATACAGTGTAATGCTATGTAAATAGTTGCTGGTACAAGTTCAAGTGTTGCTTCTTGGAACTTTCTTTTGGGCAGAGTGGGGGTTGCTTTTCTTTTTCTTTTTCAATACTTTCAATTCACAACTGGTTGAATTCACAAATGCAGAACCAGGGAACAGGGAAGGCCAACTGTACAAGAATGTTGTGGCCCAGGAATTCTCAGGGTAGGTGGTAGGGCCAGGTTTGTTTGATTGCGAAGCATATGCCCTTTATCTGCCCTTGGTTCTCCGACCTAGCTGTTCATAGCAGCACCTGGGAGCATTTAAAACCTGTCAGTTCCTGAGCTCCCTCCCAGACCAGTGAAAGGAGCTGCTCCAGGCCTCAGGTGTTCCGGGCCTCCCTATCCAAAGGTAGGTCAGCTGATGCGCAGGTATCACTGAGGACCCACCCTGGTCTCCGGGCTGCAGGGGCGTGCAGGAGAGGCTTTTGTTCTCAGCCCTCTCTGAGGAGCCTCCTCCCACCCGAGACTGAGGCCTCCAAGTGAAGCAATTAGAGCTTGACTCCAGACGGCGTAATCAGATGGGATCACAGGATGCAGACCAGGTGTGACCAGGTGTGGGTGGTGGCCAGCGAAGGCTTTCACCCAGCTCACAGAAGCAAGGAACCTCAGGACACCTCACTCAGCCAAGTGGACTCCCAGGTTGGGTCTGTGAGCAAGATGCTGCTGGCTTGGCTGATGAAGTTGCTTGAATGTCGTAGAGATTCCCAGCAGTGAGGCCTTGGCTGCATTGTCACTCACACCCCATCAGATGTGGTTCGAACAGGTGCTGCAGCCCCAGAGGAATCAGCTAAAAGCCTTGCTTTTCAGGGTGTCCCAGCCAGCACTCTGCCTGCTGTTTCAGAAGCAGTCACAGGCCTGCCCGTTGCAGCCTGGCATTCAGTACCAAAAATGGCACTAAGCATTCCCGAGAGTATTCTCTGGTTTCTCATGCACCATTTAATACTAAGTAAATGGACATAAAGAGCTTTGTGAGGAAGTTTGAATCCAAAAATTGAACATTTCATTCAAACTCACTGTCCCTTTAACCCATGCTACTTAACACAGGACACATTTAAAGGCAAAATATTCCCCAAGCATTTGCAGGCCTTCATGTTTCCTTCGTGTGTCAGCCTCGTGTGACATGTTCCCGTTGGGAATCAATCAAAAAGTTAAACCAATTCCTCAAATCTTATATAACATTTGAGGATTCCTTTCCTTTCTTCTCTTTTTGCAGTTGTATTCCCTCCAGGCTGAGTGTAAGTGGGAACGCTGGATGGTCCTATGTGCCCCTTCCCAAGCCCACTGGTGCGGCCATGTCAGCTAGCTGGTGGCTCCACAGCTCAGACAGGGTTGATGACTTCCGCTGGACTGTTAGATTGGGCTCATTTGGTTGGGGCCTCCTTCACCCAACAATACAAGAAAGCCTCACATGAAAGACTGGACATGAACAGAAATTATAGGCTCATCTTTCTGGAAGCCTGTGGCTGTTGGAAGGAGACATTGTTTTTCTTACTAAGGCTCAAATACTTAAATTGCAAAATAATTCTGTTATTGCTTTTTAAATTAGTTTTTAGACACCCTTTTTTTAAAAAAATAAGAGTGAGATGGGGGTGAGCAAGAGCGCCTTTGCTCAGATAAATCACCGGCTCCGAGCAGCACCCACTCTGGCAGACTCTTGAGGCATTAGAAGACGCACCGGGCAGAAGAATCTCCACGAGCAATGCTTTTTATGTAGCTATCAGCAGGTTCCTTAATGGTTTTATAACTGTAAATGCTGTCTATGCACTACTGAGTGGGAGTAATGAGCATTAGTTAAAAGAGGCAAATGAAAAAAAAAAAGTAAACCAAGATATTAAGTGCTCTTTTTTGTTTCCTGGCTTTAAACAAGCCACTCTGCTGCAAACCAGTGATCCTGCCTTTTTTTTTTCTGCTAGGTTAATAAAAACAAGAAGTGGCGTGAGCTGGCAACCAACCTAAATGTTGGCACTTCGAGCAGTGCAGCAAGCTCCCTGAAAAAGCAGTATATTCAGTACCTGTTTGCCTTTGAGTGCAAGATCGAGCGTGGGGAGGAGCCCCCGCCGGAAGTCTTCAGCACAGGCGACACCAAGAAGCAGCCCAAGCTCCAGCCGCCATCTCCTGGTAAGTGGGGGCGCTGCAGCCGGGAGCCCCTCCCGGGCTGTGAGATGGCCACTCAGCAGAGCAAACAGGACACACTGGGGTCCGAGAGAGGGGAAGGGGCATCCTGTCTTCTCTTGTTCGTTTAACTGGACCCTAACGGGGTCCCTAAGGGAAGGAAGAATGAACTGGGGATATTGTGTTTCTGCTCTGCACTTTGAAGGTGCCGATCTTTTGCTTTACCTTTTCTAGTCAAAGTAGACTTCAGGTTCTGAGTTGTATACCTTAATTCCTTATACAGTTATTTTTAAATATCCCATCTAACTATCAAAATGTCTTCCCATTAACCTGTGCTCATACTGGAAATGCACCCTGCAGATTTAACAGCCAGCTTCCACCAGCTCTGCCTCTGTCGGAGATACTTAGATTTGTACACAGCAAAATGAAATTTGGACCTCATATTTAATGTTCCCTGCCAAGCAAGTTTTTGCTTGTAGGGAATTCAGCAAACTTTCATGATAAAGATCTGTATAGCCCTGTTTCTGCAAAAGTGGAGTCCAAATTAGCTTTGAGCTAGAGGTCAGGAATCTGAGCAAATACTGCTTGGGAATAATGGTGATTCACTTGAATTCACAGAAGCAAAATCATACAAATGGTACCTGCCTTCTCTACTGTCTCTCCACTCAGCTGTTAGACACCCTGCCATCCTTTCGGCTCTCGTGATGGCTTCTGTTCTGTTAGCATTTCAGATTTGAAATTACTGAATCACGGTATTCTGATAAATCCAATATTGAAGATGAGAAGAGATTTGAATCATCCTT
The DNA here is from genome assembly GCF_019923935.1 of Bubalus bubalis. Classification (NCBI taxonomy): domain Eukaryota; kingdom Metazoa; phylum Chordata; class Mammalia; order Artiodactyla; family Bovidae; genus Bubalus; species Bubalus bubalis. The sequence goes on along the minus strand of NC_059166.1, from coordinate 10,299,752 downwards.
AGTTCTGGGTGACCTCACTCAAGTTAAGTTTGATCATTCTGTGGTCTGTTTCTGGCTGTGTCCAAGCCCTGTGTTGGTCACACTTGCTCACACTGTCCTGCATATGAAGTGGCTGATTGTACCTGCCACATCCCCCAACACTGTTATGCAGTCAAATGATCATAGCCAATATTTCTTGAGCACTTAAGAGTGTGCCAGGGCTTTCCCATTTAATCTTCATATGAGCCCTGTGATACAGATACTGTTCTAAAACCCCTGAGAAAACCAAGGCACATATAATCTCAGCAGACTGGCCCATTGTTGCTAATGAGGGGGAGAACCAGGCTTTGATCCCAGACATCTGGCTCTAGAATTAGAGAGCCAGGTTACCTACCACACTTTGTGCTTAAAGCAGTGCTGTAATAGGTAAACTGTTCACACAGAAAGTGGTACCTGTGAGCCAAAGAAAGGCGTTGTTTCTCTTTTAATTACTTGCTCTAGCTGATATCTGGAGGGTAATGCTAATATCTAATAAGAGATCTCAAATAAATACTTTTAAGGCCCAAGGTACATGTGTAATGAGCACACCTCAATATAGATCTGTTGGTTCTAAATACAAGTAGAGAAGTTCCTCTCTCTCACCCCATCCTTAAAGATCCACAGCCTTTGCCAGTTATGGTGGACTTTAAAAACTGTGAAATCTAATTTCGAAAATCTCACAACATTACATTCAGTTCACAGAGTAAAACAAGCTGCCTCTGAACAGCTCTGAAACTATTTTTCCAAAATAAAAACCCAGTAGGGTGTAGGGACCAAAGTGGTGATGTCTGCAAAGATCTAAAGGTATATTTTATTTGCCAGGAAAGAACTCATGTCACTGAATGGTCTGTACTTCTGTATGGAGAATAGCTCTCCCAGTGTGCATCAGCTTCAGTACAAGAAATCCTGCTGAGGTATAGACACTTCAGAAAGTACAGGGCCTGTGCTCTGAACAGTCAGCTCTTTCCTCTCCCCCCTCTTTATTTTAAACTATCATTTTTATGGCAACATTATCGTTTTAACTGCACAAAAGAGCTCGGATTGCAGGCGCACCTCTGATAATACATTCTTCTCAGTAGTCCAAATGGAGCCCGAGTCTGTGAAACAGGAAGCGGGAGGAAAGCTTCCTGAATTTAGCCGTTCAGCCAGTGCACAGCCTGGAGGGCATAGTGCAGGGTGCACGGGGCCAGTCTGCCTGGCTCATGTGTTGTGCACACCGCTCAGCAAGAGGACAGAAACATGGACCAGGCCGTGGGGCAGTGAGTAACGCCAGCCTCTCAACCAAAAGCCAGGCATTGCCTCCAGCATTCCAGACCTATTATTAAGGAAAATGTTTCTGAAACATTTTTATTGTCAGAGAAGGGAAACAAATTATTCCCAAACCTTTGCCATGTCAGGGCCTTATATACTACAAAAAATTTTAATCGATTTTCAGCCAAAATTTGTGTTCTTTGAGTCAGGTTTTTTCTCATAAGAACCTAACTGTAGCTTATTCCTTACCGATACATCCAGGCAAACAACTAAAAGATTCCTCAGAAACATTCTAGATTCTTTTTTCGAATGTTCATTCTGAACCAGCTTAAATCCTAGATGCTAATGACTTAAGGTCATCCCCCTGTGTTCCAGTTCAGATGTGACACGGCTGATAAGATTTGAAATTCAGTCAGCTCTTTGAAATTCAACAGCCTCTGAAAGGTGTTGCCCCTTAGCCCTGGAGCCTTCACCCTGATCTTCACTGTCGAGTGACTGTGTGGCTTCTCACCCCAGAGATCCAGGTTGTGTCTTTGGGTTCTAGAGCAATTCGACCAAAGGAAGGCTCCTAAATGAAACCTGAGCAGGGCCTGGGGGTGCGGGTGCATCTCTGAAGTCCTGGCGGGGCTCTTGTTATAACTGACTGTAAAAGTTAGTGAAGATCTAATGAACAGCCACAGGGGTCCAGGGCCTTCGCTGCCTGTAAGCTAGAGTGGGGTAGGGGCAGGGTAGGGAGGGGACCCGGCTGGGAGGAATGGGTGGCGGGTGGTGGGAGGAAGCTCCACTTACAATTAGTAAGTCTGTAACCAAAAACCCATCCATCTTTGCTGGCAGGTGGCTGACTGAATTTCTATTATTAGCTGACAGGTGATGTCACAGAGCCTGTCATGGATCCAACTAGGGAATCCTCAGTGGAAGATAAATGAAAAAGGGCTCAGGTTATAAACAGAGGTGCCCTCTGGGTGACCTCTGGTTGCCGTAGACCTGGGACTATCAGCTATGCCTCATCTCCCTACCCTCCTTCCTGCAACCCCAGCCAGAACTAGGGCACCAGGTCCATGCTGTGTAAATTATCTTCCCAGCTAGGAGTCTGGCCGTTCTGTCTGAAGTGTGTGAATGTACTTAACCTTCAGTAACCTTTCCATTGTTTACTTTCCAGTATACATTTGTAGCTTCTGGCAAAAGGTAGGGATATCCTAGAGAGCCAGCCTCCTCTGTTAGCAGCTTCCAGAGGTTGCATTCATTTTTTTTTTTTTTTTTTTCCCTGAAAGGAAAGGAAAACACGCTGGCAAAAGGGAAGAATATTTCCTTTTTTTTTTTTTTTTTTTATTAGCTGTAAATGTGAATACTTGTAAATAAGGGCCATTCTGAACTCACGGTCTTGTGAGCCGTGTTCCAAGAAAGCTGTGCTGGCTTCTGCACAGTCTGCTTCTTGAGTTTAAGAAATCAGTTATTTCCCCTGCCAGTTCTGTGGGGCAGTCATGTCTGTAGGGTTATCCTTATATATTTGTAAAAGACTCTTACTTGTTTCTTTCATTATATCTACTTTTTAAATATGCATTTTTTGGTGAAACTCTGGAAATGCATACTTGGTATACAAATACAATAAACTGAATTTGGTAAAACTCTGGTCTGGTTTAGAAGCATGAGTTGGTAAGTTTTTATTTTAAGGTATCTACATCTAAGAAGGTATCTATAGTTAAAGCTAGTCTTCCCTGATTCACTCTAGTCCTATGCACCCAGGGCAGGTGTTATGGAAAGCACCCTCTGTTGGCCAGTCCTCAGTATTCATTCCCAACCAGGCCCCGACCGCGCAGACATGTTGGGTCAGCTGAGGCTCTCTGAGTAGAAGTGATAGACCCCATTTCTTACTCACTCATAGCGTACTCTGTGATCTCCCGGGTTTGTGTAACTCAGTTTCCCCTAAAGTAAAGTGTGGTAATTGTACAGTTCGTTAACTGTAGATAATAATATATGCAAATTATTGTTTATAAGCAACCAGCAATCCTATTTGTTAGAATTCTGAAAGTATTGTATGTATGTATGTGGGCAGAAATTCTTATCTTTTTCTGTCAATTTGATAAATTCCAGTGGTAGGAAACAGCACACAATATTCATTCAATTACTATTTGTTTAATTAATGACTGAAACCAATACCTATCTAACACCTAACATGCTAAGGACTATGATCAGTGATAAAGCAAGAGCCCTTAAAATATTATGTTTTAAGGTGGGATTAATTTTTTACATGAATCCTACTTAAGTTTTAAAAAGATCTGTTCAATTCTGGGCTCGGTTATTATAGTGTAATTATAGTTAAAGCCAAGTCTTATTACTCTGATAATGACATTCAGTTCAGTTCAGTTGCTCAATCGTGTCCGACTCTTTGAGACCCCGTGAATCGTAGCACGCCAGGCCTCCCTGTCCATCACCAACTCCCGGAATTTACCCAAACTCATGTCCCTCAAGTCGGTGATGCCATCCAGCCATCTCATCCCCTGTCATCCCCTTCTCCTCCTGCCCCCAGTCCCTCCCAGCATCAGGGTCTTTCCCGATGAGTCAACTCTTCGCATGAGGTGGCCAAAGTACTGGAGTTTTAGCTTCAGCATCAGTCCTTCCGATGAACACTCAGGGCTGATCTCCTTTAGAATGGACTGGTTGGATCTCCTTGCAGTCCAGGGGACTCTCAAGAGTCTTCTCCAACACCACAGTTCAAAAGCATCAATTCTTTGGCACTCAGCTTTCTTCACAGTCTAACTCTCACATCCATACATGACCACTGGAAAAACCATAGCCTTGGCCAGACGGACCTTTGTTGGCAAAGTAATGTCTCTGCTTTTGAATATGCTATCTAGGTTGGTCATAACTTTGTTTCCAAGGAGTAAGCGTCTTTTAATTTCATGGCTACAATCACCATCTGCAGTGATTTTGGAGCCCAAAACAATAAAGTCAGCCACTGTTTCCACTGTTTCCCCATCTATTTTGCCATGAAGTGATGGGACCTGATGCCATGATCTTAGTTTTCTGAATGTTGAGCTTTAAGCCAACTTTTTCACTGTCCTCTCACTTGCATCAAGTTTTTTAGTTCCTCTTCAGTTTCTGCCATAACATTAAAGAATTCTAAACCAATACGACTTGTGTTGTGTAAATAACAAATTATTTCATAGCTCCAAAAACTACTGTTAATGACAGCATAGACACATGCAGATGTGGGAAAATGATACAAAGCTCATTATTAATTTGTACCGTTTCTTTACAACTTAAACATTTCTCATTGCCTAAGACCTTGATAATTTTTATGTTTTTCTAAAACAGCACAATAGTCCATCAAATTGATAAAACAAACTTTTTGTCCCATTTTTCCTTATTCTTAGACATTCAGATTATCTCCATTATAAACAACACTAAAATAAGTTTTCTGTCTAAAACCTTCTTTATATTAGATGATTTTCTTGGGATAAATACCCAGGAAAGCATTTACCCAGTATTTTACAGCTCATATCTGAAGTGCATTTCCAAATAGTTTGGAAAAAAAAGCTTTTACTGATTTTCACCATAAACAATGTAAGAGCAGTTAATTTTGCTGTATCGTTACCAGCAATGGATATTGTTACTCTCTCTACATGAGATGGTATCCTATTTTTCTTTCCCTTTTAAAAAAAATAACTATCAAGGATGAGCTCACTTGATAACCTCTAGTTTTCTCCCCATTTTTTCTTGGTATCACTACTATCAGCTAACTCAGGATCCTTGCAAGGTCCACAGACCCCCCAGTCAACTGGCAGTAATTCGATGGCAGAGGTTCCAGGTGACCTGAAGCCGCCTACTCCAGCCTCCACCCCTCATGGACAGATGACCCCAATGCAAGGTGGAAGGTATGTTAAAAGATCTCTGTGAGCCATACAAAGTTAGATTTGTCTGTCTTTTAGTTTTCTGGAGCAGACTTTAGAGAGAGAGAAAATGGTGTTCTCTAGTGAGTTTTTAAATATTGACTGCCACTCGTTTCAGTCATATAATTTACTTTGGATGGTTTTCCCATGTACACAGATTTCAAGGTTGGCTTATTTTCTGGATCAGCGTTTGCAGGTGACTAACGCTCTGTGGTTAAGCTTTCATGTCTCTCATCTCATCAGAAGCAGCACTGTCAGTGTGCACGACCCATTCTCAGACGCAAGTGAGTCATCGTTCCCCAAACGCAACTCCATGACTCCAAGCACCCCGTACCAGCAGGGCATGAGCATGCCAGACGTGATGGGCAGGATGCCCTACGAGCCCAACAAGGACCCCTTTGGAGGGATGAGGAAAGGTAAATGCCAAGGGCCCTCTGCGCAGGGTTGGTCCAGAGGGCATTCTGCCATCCTGCGACTGACTCACTGACCCATTCGAGACGTACTGGAGCCCCACTCCACAGCCTACTAAATTTCCAGCCGTGAGGAAAGTACTTAGCATCTCTGTGCCTCGGTTTCTTCATCTGGAAATTAGGATAATAAGGGGTCATGAAGAGGAGCTGAGAATGCACATAAGTACAGGCCTTAGAAGAGTGACTGGTACGTATCGTAAGCAGAGGTGCTCTTGATGCTGCCCCGAGTCGGCATCAGGCTTGTCTTAAGGCATGGGCTGGGTGCTAAGTTGGTAAACCAGACAGGCCCTTGTGGAGCTGACGGGCTACAAACAACAGATAAAAAGTAAGGTAAACCATGTATATGTGACTAAAGATGGTTTTTGACAGAAGAAAGGAAACAGCCAGGAAGAAAGGACACAAAGAACAAGGGCGTGGCAGTGGGTGGGGGGCGGTGGCAGTCGTGGGAGGAGGGGCCTCTCCTTGGGAGGGAGGGCGGGCAGGGTCTCTGGGGACACGAGCGAGGGGCAGGTGAGGGGCGCTGAGGTAGCAGTGAGGCTGGTGTGCGTCGGGGGTGGAGGCTCCTGGGCACAAAGAGCCGAGGGCCATGCTGAGAACCTCCAGGCCCCCAGGTCCAGAGCCTTTCCACTTCCTGCATGTGCTGACGAGTTTGGGGTTTTTACGCAGGAAGTGAGGTGACTAGATTTTTGTTGTTGTTGTTAAAAATAAATGAGTAACTATCTGGACATTTATGGAGAATGCATTGGAGAGAAGTGAGGGTCAAGTTGGGGAGACCACTGTCAGAGTCCTCAGAGAGGTGAGGAGTTGGGGTGAGACCAGCAGGGAGAGAGAATGGAACCACTCAGTATATGTGTGTGTGGGGGAGGGTAGAAACAGCAGGACGTGCTGATGGATTGAATGTTGAATGTGGGGTTAAGGGAGAAGAACCAAGCGATGGTGACTGAGAGGTGGGCAGTCAGGTGACAGAGGGAGGTGAGGGTGGCTGTCACTGCCTGTGGTGTGGACACCTGGGAATGAACAAGACAGAGAGGAAACCAGAGTTCACTGTAGATGTTGAGGCAGTGAGGGGTAGGCTGTGTGTCTGGAGCTGGGCAGAGCACTGTTACTGGGTGTAATCTTGGAGAACCAAGCAGAGAAATGGCATCAACCACTGTAGGACGGACAAGATCCCCGAGAGCTCTCACTGACATGAGCAGACACCCAGGCTGGGCTTTTCTCTTGTGTGTGTCAGTCCCCAGCGGTCACTCAGCCTGAGACCGCAGCTCTGTCAGCCTCCGCCCTCTCTAGCTTCTCCACTGGCACACAAGCTCTATGTGCTGTTGACACTCTTCCTAATGCAGCAGAGTCCTGTGAAATTGAGGCATGGTATGACTATTTCTGAAATACATACAAAAAAAGTAGTGAATGACATTTTTATGGAAGTATTTATTCTGGGATCCCTTAAATAATAGTGCTTTTACATGAATTTTTTGATAACATTGTTTTAAGTAGAGATAAGCATAAATCTCTAAAGCCTTGGTTTTGACAAGTATTATGGAGGAATGAAATGGCAACCCACTCCAGTGTTCTTGCCTGGAGAATCCCAGGGACGGGGGAGCCTGGTGGGCTGGTGTCTCTGGGGTCGCACAGAGTCGGACACGACTGAAGCGACTTAGCAGCAGCAGCAGCAGCAGCATGGAGGAATGAAAAATAAAAAAAGAATCTCAAAATTTTAAATGTTGGGCACATTACCATTTAATTAAATGAAATTCTATTTCATATGTATTTTATATACCCGTTACACAAAACAAGATAATCTATAGTTTTTCATTTCAAAAAGTTTGAGCTGCTTATTTCAGGTATAGATTTTTCAAAACATGCAATAAATCCATAAGCTCAGAAATTCAAGAGCTTTGTGAATGTTGGAGTTAACTGTTTTCCTTAGTAGTATGAAATGCTAGAAAGAATGTGTTGTTGGTGCTATTGGTGGTTGTATAATACCTTTAGACTCTGAAAATATGACAATAACATGGAAAAATAATTATGTTTTGGAATCCGGTTTCAAAGTTATGGAAAACTATTCCAATATCCTATTATGCTATATTTGACAGCATGAGTTCTATTTCTTTTGTCTCCTTATGCCTATATTTTTTTAATGAAAATAAGTGTGGTGGTGAAGAGGAGATGACTGTGGATTACCTTGCTCTAGGTACCAGGTAGCTCTATAGAGTGTTTTCATCCACTGTGTAAATGATACAGTGGCTGGGCGGGAGCCCTGTTTCGCATTTCCCCCATGTATTTCAGCTTACCTGCTATCTTCCACTACTGACATATTTAGTACCGAGTTAAAGCAAGTAAACAGAAAGCCCACAGGAAACAGATTTTCTTACAGCCCTACCCCTGTTACAGTAAAGTTTTCCATTCCTCAGTTCACCATATTCTGTCAGTGAACTTGGTGGGGCTCGAATTTTTTATTTAATGACCAACATCAGTGGACATCACGCCTGTTGCTGCTGCTGCTGCCGCTCCTGTGGTTGGCTTGGAATGTGGTGGGTGGTAGATACAAGAGCCTCCTCGAAGACCCAGAAGCCCTGAGAGCAGCCTTGGCCCTGCCTGTCCTCCTGCCTGCCTTCCCCACCTGCTCACTCACTCATCACTGATCGAGGAATTGATTGATTTATTGCTCTTAAGTAAACAGTGAGTGAATATTTATATACTGTTTAACTTAACAGTATATAGTTTGAATATTTATTAGTATCCACAGATACAATCCTACTTACTCTTTTTAATGCTCTAGTAATTCATGGTTATTTCATAATACTTTGTTATTATAAATAATGATACAGTGATTATTGAAGTATAGCTAGCTGTTTTTCACACTTGTAGAGTGTTTCTGTGAAATAGATTCCTGGAAGTAGAAGAACAGAATCAAAGAATAATTCTTATTTTGTTTACTGAGTACTATTTGTAACAAACTTTTTCCCCTGTTTAATTTGTACTGTTGTAACAAACTACCCCAAGACTTGGTAGCCTTAACAACAGCACTCAGTTATATCTCACAGTCCAGTGGTGGGTGGGGCGGCTCTTGACTCCACATGTACTCAGCTGGGACTCTGAGGTGGTGACTGTCATCCGAAGCCTGATGGAGAGCTCTCTGAGCGCAGGTGCCACCTGAATGGCTGGTGTCATCCGGAGGCTGGCTGGGAGCTGAGCTAGAGCTGTTGCCAAGGACCTCCTCCTGGGGCCTTTCCATGGAGCTTCTTGGGCGCCTGGTGCCATGGGAGACAGGCTCCAGGAAGGAGTACTCCAGGAGCCACAGCCTCACTTGCAGTTTCTTACAGCCCTCTGCCGTATCACATTTGCCAGTGCCCCAGTGGTCAGAGCTGGTCATGACATGACCAAGCCCAGCCTCTCAATGTATGGGGACTCCACAGGCTGTGAGCACCCAGAGATGTCCTTTTTTGGGGTCAGGGGGGTCACCAAAATATAGCCTTACCATAGCAGGTATTGGCAAAAGTTACACCAATTTAAACACTCTTAACATGATCATGTGGACCCTCCAACTAAGAATGATTATTATCATTTTAATGTTTGTCAGTCAGATGGGAAGAAGGGGAAAAAGCCTCATCTTGAATGTCCTTAATTATGATTGAGGTCATGCATCTTTTTATATCAGTTTAGTCGCTTAGTCATGTCTGACTCTTTGCGACCCCATGGACTGCAGTGTGCCAGGCCTCCCTGTCCATCACCAACCCCCGGAGCTTGCTCAAACTCATGTCATTAAGTCAGTGATGCGATCCAACCGTCTCCTCCTCTGTCATCCCCTTCTCCTCCTGCCTTCAGTCTTTGCCAGCATCAGGGTCTTTTCCAATGAGTGAGTTTTTCACATCAGGTGGTCAAAGTATTTGAGTTTCAGCTTCAGCATCAGTCCTTCCAATAAACATTGAGGACTGATTTCCTTTAGGACTGACTGGTTTGATCTTCTTGCAGTCAACGGGACTCTCAAGAGTCTTCTCCAACACCACAGTTCAAAAGCATCAGTTCTTTGGTGCTCAGCTTTCTTTATAGCCCAACTCTCACATTCATACATGACTACTGGAAAAACCGTAGCTTTGACTAGATGGACCTTAGTTGGCAAAGTAATGCCTCTGCTTTTTAATATGCTGTCTAGGTTGGTCATAACTTTTCTTCCAAGGAGCAAGTGTCTTTTAATTTCATGGCTGCAGTGACCATCTGCAGTGATTTTGGAGCCTAAGAAAATAAAGTCTCTCACTATTTCCATTGTTTCTCCATCTCTTTGCCATGATGGGACCAGATGCCAAGATCTTAATTTTCTGAATGTTGAGTTTTAACCCAACACTCCTCTTTCACTTTCATCAAGAGGCTCTCTATTCCTCTTCACTTTCTGCCGTAAGAGTGGTGTCATCTGCATATCTGAGATTATTGATATTTCTCCTGGCAGTCTTGATTCCAGCTTGTGCTTCATCCAGCCCAGCGTTTCTCATGATGTACTCTGCATATAAGTTGAATAAGTAGGGTGACAATATACAGCCTTGACATACTCCTTTCCCTATTTGGAACCAGTCTGTTGTTCCATATCCAGTTCTAACTGTTGCTTCCTGACTTGCATACAGATTTCTCAAGAGGCAGGTTCAGTGGTCTGGAATCCACATCTCTTTAAGAATTTTCCACAGTTTGTTGTGATCCACACAGTCAGAGGTTTTGGTATAGTCAATAAAGCAGAAGTAGATGTTTTTCTGGAACTGGCTTGCTTTTTTGATGATCCAGCAGATGTTGGCAATTTGATCTGATGCCTCTGCCTTTTCTAAATCCAACTTGAACGTCTGAAAGTTCACCGTTCATATACTGTTGAAACCTGGCTTAGAGAATTTTGAGCATTTACTAGCGTGTGAGATGAGTGCAATCGTACAGTAGTTTGAACATTCCTTGGCATTGCCTTTCTTTGGGATTGGAATAAAAACTGACCTTTTCCAGGCCTGTGGCCACTGCTGAGTTTTCCAAATTTGCTGGCATACTCAGTGCAGCACTTTTACAGCATCATCTTTCAGGATTTGAAATAGCTCAACTGGAATTCCGTCACCTCCACTAGCTTTGTTCGTAGTGATGCTTCCTAAGGCCCACTTGACTTCACATTCCAGGATGTCTGGCTCTAGGTGAGTGATCACACCATTGTGGTTATCTGGGTTGTGAAGATCTTTTTGTATAGTTCTTCTGTTTATTCTTGCCACCCCTTTTTAAAATCTGCTGCTTCTGTTAGGTCCATACCATTTCTGTCCTTTATTGTGCCCATCTTTGCATGAAGTGTTCCCTTGGAATCTCTGATTTTCTTAAAGATATGTCTAGTTTTTCCCATTCTGTTGTTTTCCTCTATTTCTTTGCATTGATTGCTGAGAAAGGCTGTCTTATCTCTCCTTGCTATTCTTTGGAACTCTGCATTCAAATGGGTATATCTTTCCTTTTCTCCTTTGCCTTTCACTTCTCTTCTTTTCACAGCTATTTGTAAGGCCTCCTCAGACAACCATTTTGCCTTTTTGCATTGCTTTTTCTTGGGGATGGTCTTGATCCCTGTCTCCTGTACAGTGTCACGAATCTCTGTCCATAGTTCTTTAGGCACTCTATCAGATCTGATCCCTTGAATCTATTTGTCACTTCCACTGTATAATTGTAAGGGATTTAATTTAGGTCATACCTGAATGTTCTAGTGGTTTTCCCTACTTTCTTCAATAAATGGAAAATAACTTCAAAATGGAAAGTAACTTCAAAACTGGTTCTACTGGAGGTTGATGTAAGAGCATGTAAGATATGAAGTATTTGGAATACCTTATAAAGCAAAATATATTCTACCAGTGTCAAGACTTCCTTATTTGCACCCCTCAACCAAAGACACATTTTTCAGCTCACAAAATTGTAATCAGCTTTTATCTCATGGAACATAAAAGTAACCTTCATAGGATAAAGGCAGGTGTTGGTAATAGCGTATATCAATTAAGATTTGCATTAAAATGTTTTAATTTGCCTACAGGCTAGTTTCTGGGCTTGACCCAATTTCCTTCAGGCTGTGAGCAAATGCTAATTTGCATATTTGACCTAATTGACACTCTACCCCTTGTTAGAAATATCTCATCCCTTCTTGAGCTGTCCTTACTCCTTCATGATTTTCTTCATCCTGATTTTAGAGTAAGTCAGTGCATGGGTGGTTGTTAAGGTTTTCATTTTTTTTTTATTTTTCCTAAAAGGGAAAGGAACTAACTGTATACATATCTCTTCCTTACAAACTACTTCATGAGATGATATTACCAACCTCATTTTAGAGATAAGGAATTAAACTTAGAGATTTATCAACTTAACCCAAATAAGTATGGATCTGGGCCTGTGTTTGTTTCTTATGTTACTGATAACAAATTACCACAAATGGCTTAAAACACACAACATACACGTATGCTCTCCAATTTCTGTGGGTTCTCAGCTCAGGGTCACAGTACAAGTCAAGCTGGGAGCCTGGATTCCATTTCTCTGAGCTCGTAGTTGTTGGTAGAACTTAGTTCCTCACAGTTGCTGGACTGAGGTCCTGTTTTCTTGCTGACTGTCATCTGGGGCCTTCTCTGCTTCTAGCGGTTGCCGTCCTTCCTAACACGTGGGCCTCTGACCTGCGTGGCACTGCTTTTCAAGGCCAGCGGGAGAGTGTCTCTGCTCTGCTCTGTCTCTTACCTCTAGATGCCAACTTAAAGGGCCCACATGGGTGCTCTCCCTTTTGGTTAGCTCAGCGAGCTGATTGGTGACTGTAATTACATCTCTGAAGTCCCTTTTGCCCTGCAATGTATATAATCCTGGGAGTGACATCCTGTCCCATTCATGGGTTCACCCCACACTCGTCAAGTTGTGTATGTGAAGGGAGGTCAACTTAGAATCCTGCCTCAACAGGGCCCATCTTAACTTCAGACCTTATGCTCTTTGATCGGTATTGTTATCTGTCATGTTAAGGATAACAGCACTGACTAGAAAGGGATGTTTGGGCCCTTTGGCATTTGAAAGTGCTTAATTTTTTGTCTGTTACTGAAAATATTTCAGTGCCTGGAAGCAGCGAGCCTTTCATGACACAAGGACAGATGCCCACCAGCAGCATGCAGGATATGTACAACCAGAGTCCGTCTGGAGCCATGTCTAGTCTTGGCATGGGGCCACGGCAGCAGTTTCCCTACGGAACCAGTTACGACCGAAGGTGAGTGTTTCCTAAGATGAAGATGAGATGACTTATTCAAAACTGTGCTTTCCACACACTCATCTCTGAGCCCTAGCAGCTGATGTCTGCTTCCTGCTGAAGTTCGGTAGGACTGTACGTGTCAGACGGCTGCCTTCAGTCGATGACTGTAACAGGAACTGGGGAGAAGGACCTTATCCCCAGGCCACCAATACAGCCGTGTTTTTATTAGTGAATTTTAGAAATATGCCAGGGCTGGGCTGGCCAGGGCACAGGTCTTCTCCCTAAGGATGCAAGAGCCAAGGTTGCCCCAGCCACTGTCACCACACCGAGACTGCCGCTCCAGGGCCCGTGTGTGGCTCCTCCCTTGACCTCAGTGCCTGCCCTCCTCCGCACAGGCCGAGGTCTGGGCAGGTGCCACACTGGGCTGTCAGCAGGCTCGGGCAGCAGTGGGTTCTTGGTGACGTCTTCTAGGTGTTGTTTTTTCAGGTGTTCCCCCTGTCCCCTGCAAACTTTTTAAACTGAGAGGGAATGCTTTGCTCCTTAATAAACATCTGATAAAAGCCAGGGTAGCTTTTCTTTTCTCAGGACATCCCCTTGATACTAAAATGGCAAGTAAGGATGCATTACTGGTCCAGATTATTTTAATAAGATAGAATGAAAGTCATTGAAATGTCTCAGAGAGGAAGCTGTTCCTCGAAGAGTGGCTTAGGGTGGACTTCCTTTGTGAAGAAGGCCCCTGACCGTGCTCCTTACCATGGAAGACCTATCCCTTGCTTGTCATGTTCATTACCTCCCTAACGGAGACTTACTTAGAAACCAAGCCTTCAACTGAATATTTCATTTTTAAAGAAAACCAGTGGAGGTAAAGTAACGCTCTTTCTCTGACTGTTGCTCTGAGGCAGGCCTCCGGACAGGCGTGGTTTTCATCATTTCCTTGGCAGGGCCTCAGTCCACACTGCTCCCTCTCAGTCCACATGCTGGGTTTTGTAGGTCCGGCTAAGCAGTCAGGTGTCCTTGGTTTAATACAAAGGAAAATTTTGGTTGGAAAAATCACTGTTTTACCAAATCAGGTTTCTTTCTAGCATTCTCTGTGAGCCTGGCTTTTGAGTTACACAATATCGCATGCTCAGAGCTACTTTGTACTTTCTAATAGTGACTGGGGAATCTCAAATTCTCATTCTGACCTTCTAATGAAGGTTTAGTTGTGAAATCCGCCTTAGTCACTTAACTGCTGTGTGAAGTCTGATGTACCAGATCAAGGATTTTTACTAAGATTTGGTTTGTTTTTGAGAGTCCAGGAAAAGCTTTTGGAGGGGGCAGAGGCAAGGGATAGGCTGATGAGATCAGAAGGAGAACAGTCGTCCTTGGACATATATTCTTAAAGGAACCTGAGCAAATATACTTTTCTGAAGTGAAGTGAAGTTGCTCAGTCGTGTCCGACTCTTTGCAACCCCATTCCAGGCAAGAATACTGGAATGGGTTGCCATTTCCTTCTCCAGGAGATCTTCCTGACCCAGGGATTGAACCCAGGTCTCCCGCATTGTAGGCAGATGTTTTACCATCTGAGCCACCAGGGAAGATATATAGTTTTCTATTTCTTCTCAGATGCTTTCTGGAATGTGGCATGGCCCAGGTGTAGAAGTTATTTTGGCCTTATCACATTAGGATTTGAGCTTCCCGGGTAGCTCAGTGGTAAAGAATCTGCCTGCCAATGCCATGAGTTCAATCCCTGGGTCGGGAAGATTGCCTGAAGAATCTTTATGGACAGAGGAGCCTGGCGGGCTACAGTCCATAGGGTTGCACAAGAGTCGGACACGATTGAGCGACTAAAAAACATTAGGATTTCCTTCATTCAGTTTTCTCTTCTGAAAAGTGTTACTTGTTCAGCTTAAATTTCATCCACATCAATTATACTTCTTTTCTCCTAACTATAAGCTTGCCTCCAGGTTTCAATGTCATTAGCAGAAACTTCCCTTGTCTGTTTTACATGTGATGTTCTAAATTTTCATTTATTTTCTTAATTATTCTCATTCCTTGACCCGTATTCTTTCTTACAAAATTCAGTATACTAACTACATCAGCTTAATTTCTGAAGTTTCAATTCTGTTGTTCTTTTAAACATGTATTTTTATGGTACTTATAATTTCTCAATATGAAATAAAAGTATGTTTATTCCCATTTTAAGATTTAACAGAAGTACATTTAAATCATCCTTATTATCTTTTTTTTTTTTTGTAGACTTTTGGGGTCATAGAACTTTGAAATTTTGAGTAGTTATGTCTATACCAACTTAGTATCATTTGGACTAATTTTAAAGGATTCCTTTAAAAAACTTGCACATTTTATACTCACGATGAGGAAATTAGAAACAGAAACATTTTCCACGTTTATATGTCAGTATTCTGGTGCTCCTAGAAATACTGCTTTGACTCTTAGGTTCTTCTGTTGTTTCTTACGCTCGTTAATGCCTCACTTGAGGGTGTGTCATGCCCTCCCTGGTCCCTCAGTGGATGGGCGGGGCCCCTCAAAGACAGAGGGTGCCAGCCCATCCAGTGGGACTCCTTGCCCTACCAGCCAGGGCTTGGCAGCACTCCCAAAATGGGTGCTGTCCTCCTTCCACTGGGAGGGGAAGTGCTGCTGCTGCTCACAGTGCCTGTCAGGAGGAGGCCATGGAGGAAAGACAGCATGGAGTGTCCAGAAGTGGGCTCTTCCTCCCTCCCTTGGCCTGAGGTCCACGGTCAGTGAAGTTTTCTTTGAATGCTTCATTCTAGGCATGAACCTTACGGGCAGCAGTACCCGGGCCAAGGCCCTCCCTCAGGACAGCCGTCATATGGAGGACACCAGCCAGGCCTGTACCCACAGCAGACGGTGAGTTGGCAGGCAGCGTGCATCTCTGTTTAAAATTCAGACTCACATACTTCTGAAGACTTTTAGGAAGTATAACCAAAATGACATGTAACAATCAGGTTATATTTGCTTATGCTAAAAAGTATTCTTAGGATTTTGAAATCAGTAGGTTAGAAGTAGCTCTTGAAAATATGTTATTGGAAGTTAAGGACATTCATCCTTGTAAATAATAAGCCCAAATTCAAGTATATTTTAGACATATGTCTACTCTATATACTATTATATCAGTTGACATTTTAGCACAGAAATTTGTCAATATATTTTAGTGAATATGTAGGGTGAACAGCTTAAAATATTATATGCTAATAGTGAAAGTTGATCTATTTTTAAGAATAAAACTATTTAAACTGTGTAGGCTAGGTGTGTAGGTGCGTGCTGTTGACAACGTGCTGCAGCTCAGCAGTTGCGAGGTGTGTGAACTAACCACGGCTAACACAGAGGAGCGCATGTCAGACACAGGAATTTGCTGTCACTAAACAACTCTTCAGGTGTAAGACCTCTTGTAAAATAGAAGGGGTTTTAAACATTAATTTGACCAGAGCATGTTTGTATAGAGACCTGTATCATCAAATCAGCACCTTAAACAGTGTTCTGCCATATGCGTGCCTCTGTCCCGCGCTCTCATCAGGAGTTTCCCATCCCATCCAGTGGTGGAAGCCCCGGCCTCCTGGGAGCAGAGCTCAGTGAGGCTGTACCAGCCCTGTCTTCAGAGGTTCTCCTGGAGGAGACCCACATCGGCTGGAGGCTGGGGTGGGGTTCATCCAACATCAGGTGTCAGGGGCACAGGTCAGAGTTAGGAGCCAAGCTGTGTGTGGAGGCATTTCTGTAAAGTTAGGCCCAAGGGGTCTGTTTAGTCCCGGAGCCCTTCGGGCTGGCCCTCAGAGCGCTCCGTCACTTGTGGTGAGGTCTCCAGCTACCTACACAAGCCATCCCCGTGATCTCCAAGCCCCAGTTCCGCGCAGCCTGTGTGGTAGTCACCCTGCCTTGCTCTCCCAAATCCACCTGGAGAATACCAGGAGAGGAGGCTGGTTTTTTCACCCATGCCCTGCTCTCCCAAATCTGCCTGGAGAATACCAGGAGAGGAGGCTGGTTTTTTTCCCACGGAAGTTTTGAAGTACACAAACACAAACAGTACGTGCAGTGGTTTGTGTAGTGCTGAGCATCGCACATAAACTGTTAGTCTGTGGACATGGGCGCTGCCCATATTCATTTTGAAATGAACATTCCACCAGGTAATAACTATTTTGCCTAATTTAAGTGCGTGATTATACCTGCAAAAGCACATTAGTGTGATCTGTCTCTGTGAATTTTCAGAACTACAAGCGCCATATGGATGGCATGTATGGGCCTCCAGCCAAACGCCACGAGGGAGACATGTACAACATGCAGTATGGCAGCCAGCAGCAGGAGATGTACAACCAGTACGGGAGCTCCTACTCTGGCCCAGACCGGAGGCCCTTGCAGGGACAGTATCCTTATCCCTACAACCGAGAGAGGATGCAGGGCCCGGGGCAGATACAGCCACATGCCATCCCTCCGCAGATGATGGGCGGCCCGATGCAGTCGTCCTCCAGCGAAGGACCTCAGCAGAGCATGTGGGCAACCCGCAACGATATGCCTTATCCCTACCAGAACAGGCAAGGCCCGGGCGGCCCCACGCAGGCCCCGCCTTACCCCGGCATGAACCGCACCGATGACATGATGGTCCCTGATCAGAGGATAAACCACGAGAGCCAGTGGCCTTCCCACGTCAGCCAGCGTCAGCCTTACATGTCCTCGTCAGCCTCCATGCAGCCCATCACGCGCCCGCCTCAGTCGTCCTACCAGACGCCACCCTCACTGCCAAACCACATCTCCAGGGCACCCAGCCCCGCCTCCTTCCAGCGCTCCCTGGAGAGCCGCATGTCTCCCAGCAAGTCCCCCTTCCTCCCCTCCATGAAGATGCAGAAGGTCATGCCCACCGTCCCCACGTCCCAGGTCACCGGGCCACCCCCCCAGCCGCCCCCCATCAGAAGGGAGATCACCTTCCCTCCTGGCTCCGTGGAAGCCTCACAGCCAGTCCTGAAACAAAGGCGGAAGATTACCTCAAAAGATATCGGTAAGCATTCCCAAAGCTCTGCTCCTAAAATGATTTCCTGTTGCCATCTAGAATTTTAATTTTGGGTTAGATGTAGTTGGATAACCTTAAAGGGATGAAATTCTGTGACTGCAGACTATCAGGATGTGCTTTTGTGCAGGAGCAATAGTTGGAAGGCACTACTCTGAATTGAGAAGGAGAATTAAAACGGATTTCTTGCATGTGAGTGTTACTCGTATGAGAGGGCGGAGCCCCAGGTGAGAGATGGGGACTCCTCGGTAACTGTGACTGTATTTTGGGCTTAAAGATTTTATCTTAACCAAACACATAATCTCTGCCATGTGTGCTTAAGAGAACAGCTGCGAGGCTGATGGAACACTAGGGTGGCCTGAGAAAATTTGACAGCAAGCCACTCTGTAATTTTGGTAAGGACATAAAGACAGTGAGTTCCCCTTGGAGCAAAACCAGAAAACTGACTATGCTGCATAGACAGACACATAATATGCTATATGGAACTTCACATGTGGATAGAATTTAGGTGATCCCTGCAGCACTGTTGACGGGACCAAGGAGCTCTTTCAGGTGAACACCGATGTCATACATGTTCATCCAGGTGGAATCTTGTAAATCCTAATTAGAGGTTTGGAAAATCTGGGAATACACAGTTTTTCTGCATTATTTTTTAAGTACTTTTAACACAGCTAAGGAAATAATAGAGTTCAGTTTTATCCAAACTTTTTTTCCCCAAATCTCAAAATCATGTGACTCAAAGTTCTTTGCAGTGATGAGAAAATTAAATATTTTAAAGATATGACCATTGTTTTTAATCATTGGACATTAAGGGCAGGGGGGCGGTACGGGGAAGTAAGGCATTCTACACAGAGGATGTGCTGAAGGCAAGAGAGAAACAGACCCTGGGCACCATGTTACATATGGTAATATATATGTAAAAATATATGCATGTATTTGTGTATGTGTATAGATATTAAGTAAACGTGTGTGTGTGTGTGTGTTAGTCACTCAGTCATGTCTGACTCTCTGTGACCCCATGAACTATAGCCTACCAGGCTCCTCTGTCCATGGGATTTTTCAGGCAAGAATATTGGAGTGAGCTGCCATTTACTTCTCCAATTTAAGTAAAAAAAATACATTTAAATTTGAAAAAAAATTCTCAGTGCATGTTATACCAGCCTAGGGAAACTTATGTTCCCGATTTTAAAATGAAATTTGCCCTTCTATTATACAAGTATTATGTGCCTCTCTTAGAAAATTTGAAAATTAGATGAAATTAAAATAAAAGTGGACACCCACGGCCCCTCCCACACAGGAGTTGGCATCTGGCCTGGCTGCTGCTGTGCAGAGTTCCAGCTGCTCACACCATGTGCTTCCACCAGTTTCCTCAGATAGCTTCCCTTAAAATTGTAGACACACGATGGACCTCCCCTCCAGCCCCATCTCGTGACAAATCTTATAAACCTTTGCTCTCATCGTTCCTCTTAGCCTCCATCTCAGGCCAGGCTCCTAAAAATCCAGAACCGTCAAAATGCTAGTACTTGTCAACAGCATGCTCTGTGGTCCAGAGCTCAGACAGAAGATGGCATGGAAGAAGGAAAGCTTTCTATCAGTGAGCATGCTGTTTGGGAATTAAATTTTGCTTATATTCTGCATACTCACCAGCCTTCTGAAGATGCTACCTTGACACATTTGTGAATAGAGTCAAAGACGACAAATACAGAAAGAATCATTCCCACTTCTGTTTAACCTGCAAAGCAGAAAGCTCTTCACCCACAGAAGTTTCTTAGTCAGTTGTCAACCTCCACGTGAAATGACCATGTTTAATTGTCCCTTGGAACCTTTGTTTAAATCAATATTTTAACTTAACATTCTGCTTTTTCTTCTTCTTTTGTTATTTTCTATTCTTTCATGCGTAGAGTTAATCATGTCCTTATTCTTCCACCCATTTTTAGTTACTCCAGAGGCCTGGCGTGTGATGATGTCCCTTAAGTCAGGTCTCTTGGCTGAAAGTACTTGGGCTTTGGACACTATTAATATTCTTCTCTATGACGACAGCACTGTCGCTACTTTCAATCTCTCCCAGGTAAGCCAGCACCAGTCCAACCGAGAACCAAATTAGAAGAAGAAAAGGAAGCAGTGTATAATGCTTAAGCTAATGCCTAAAGCAGTTAGGGCTCCCCAGCTAAAATTTTTTATCATTACAGTTAACTATAAACCAACATCAGTCAGTGTATAGTTGTCTGAGAATTTTGTCTCGAACAATAATTTATTTCAGTCTTTAGTATAAACACACATGTATATTTCTCATAAGAAAACAGTGACCTTGTGTGCACATGCATGTGTGTGCATGGAATAGACAGTAGTGGCAAAATCAAACTGTTGTTTATAATGAGCATTAGCAGGCCAGTGAGAGTTAATCCAAAAATAACACAAAGTTATGGCTGTAGTTAGTGTTGGAAGAGACATCACCATGCAATAAGTTGCAGTGAGACCATACCCTGTTTTTCAGGGGGACCTAACATCTTTCTTTTAATTAAAAAAGTATAAAATTTAAAAAGACTGTTTATATTACAGAAAATATATATAGAGAGAGAAGTAAACAGTTTAATGAACCCCTTATACCATCGTTCATGCAGTAGTAATGAAGTCATGGTCAAACTTGTTTCTTGATGTGTTCCCTCCCATTTCTGCCCCCCCTCTAGTTTATTTTGAAGCAGTCATTTAAAAGCCTCCTACCTTTAAAAACCCTCCTTTGATCTGTGCTAAGCTTGAAGTAGCTTCTAGCATAATAGCTGGAAGAGAGAAGGAGCTGAGGATTAGGAAAAAGGCCCAAGAGCCAGCTGGACTACAAATTTTTTTTAAGAAATATTTAGAAACAAAAATCAGAAAAGGTCATTTTCCCTACTGTGTATGAACAACTCTGCTTTTGTTGAAAAAAGCCAAAACATCTCACTCCCTCCCTTCTGTTGAACTAGGACCAGAATCTTCCACTTCCTCTTTCTTCTCTCCTTTAACTCCTCATTTTAGCCCTGAAAGGCAGTTTTTCAGTTGATACCAAGTATATTAATAAGATCATAAACATCGCATGAAGTCCATTTTAATAGAAAATAAGTATTAAGAACATATACTACCTTTGCTAGAGTAATAAATTTACCTCCTTATGCTGGGTGAGCTGCTGTTGAGCACAATTTTTCATAACCAGCATTGCTTCAGCAATTTTTCCTCTTCCCTTGTCCTGGGAAAAAATTAAGCTTTATGTTGGGGGCGAGATGGGAAGGGGTGACATCCAGACCTCCACTTAAAAAATTGTGTCTTCGTACCCTAAAAGCAAGCTCTGCCTGGCTGGTACTTGGGTGTCCCCTTACTTCTTTATAATTGTTTCAAACTACCTCGCGGGAAACTTACAGCCAGATAATGAAATTATAGTCAATTTCCATAACACCTATCATTAAGAAATCCTTGTTTACTTACTTATCCTTCATCATCCCTAAATGCAGCAGCATTGGTGTTGAGGGAGGGGAGTATGTTGGTTCTCTTGATATAAACATCCGCTTAAAGGAAACAGAGCTGGTTCTCAGAGTTGCTTTTGTCTTTCGGCTGGAGTTGGGAATAGCTGAAATATAAAAGTGCATTCTGTGAAACATTCTCATTCATTTATCTCAGGGACTAAATTGATTTGTTTCTAATTTTCTGTGTTTATGAGCTACTACATTGCTGAAATTATCTTCTCCCCAAAATATATGGAGAATGTAAATTAGAATAACCTGTGGCACCTAAGACAAAAATAACCATAAAATCCTAAGAATAATAACCATAAAAATCTAGGCAAGCAGAGTTTCAGATAAATAAAAGAGGAGAACAGACTCACTTTGGGTGAATGAGTCTATAAAATCCATGTTCCCACTCTTCTAGTAAGAATGGTACTGTGTCTAAGCCAGAAACAAAGGTAAAGAACAGCAGAGCACTCCCTCGGGGATAGTATCAGAAATGGGAAAGTAACAAGTAAGTTTTCATGTTAATGGTGTAAGAAAGTAAACACCAAGTAAGAAAGTAAGTGTTGATTAATGAAAAATTCAGGAAGATAGTTCTAACTTACACATGGTTTCTTTTTCTTGGCCTAGCCAAAAAAAAACATTAAAATGTGAAAATAATCATAGAGATACATGGCTAGCTAGCAGGATTTTCACCCTCTCAGTCACACTGGAGAGGTTATGACATTGTACCTCTTCTCTTTCTCACCCTCTCCAGTTGTCCGGATTTCTCGAACTTTTAGTAGAGTATTTCAGGAAATGCCTGATTGACATTTTTGGAATTCTTACGGAATATGAAGTGGGAGACCCCAGCCAAAAAGCACTTGATCACAATGCGGCAAAGAGAGATGACAGCCAGTCCTTAGCCGACGATTCTGGGAGAGAGGAAGAAGATGCTGAATGTATTGAGGAGGAGGAGGACGAGGAGGACGAGGAGGAGGAAGACAGCGGGAGGGCGGAGACGGAGGACAGGAGCAGCATGGCTGTGGCCTCCCCCGATGCCACCACAGATCCAAAGGAGAAGCCCAGGCAAGCCAGTAAATTTGACAAGCTGCCAATCAAGATAGTCAAAAAGAACAACCTGTTTGTTGTCGACCGCTCTGACAAGCTGGGTCGCGTTCAGGAGTTCAGCAGTGGACTTCTGCACTGGCAGCTCGGTGGGGGAGACACCACTGAGCACATCCAGACTCACTTCGAGAGCAAGATGGAGATTCCTCCTCGCAAGCGGCCGCCTCCCCCTTTGAGCTCCACAGGCAGAAAGAAAGACCAGGAAGGCAAAGGGGATTCTGACGACCACCAAGAGAAAAGCATCATCGCAACCATCGATGATGTCCTATCTGCTCGGCCAGGGGCTCTGCCCGAAGAGGCAAACCCTGGTACCCAGACCGAAAGCAGCAAGTTTCCCTTCGGAATCCATCAAGCCAGAAGTCACCGCAACATCAAGCTGCTGGAGGACGAGCCAAGGAGCCGGGACGAGGCCCCACTCTGCACCATCGCACACTGGCAGGACTCGCTGGCCAAGCGCTGCATCTGCGTGTCCAATATTGTCCGGAGCTTGTCTTTTGTGCCTGGGAATGACGCGGAAATGTCCAAACACCCAGGCCTGGTGCTGATCCTGGGGAAGCTGATTCTTCTTCACCATGAGCATCCCGAGAGAAAACGAGCGCCGCAGACCTACGAGAAGGAGGAAGACGAGGACAAAGGGGTGGCCTGCAGCAAAGATGAGTGGTGGTGGGACTGCCTCGAGGTCTTAAGGGACAACACGCTGGTCACCTTGGCCAACATTTCTGGGCAGCTAGACTTGTCCGCTTACACGGAAAGCATCTGCTTGCCAATTTTGGATGGCTTGCTGCACTGGATGGTGTGCCCATCAGCAGAGGCACAAGACCCCTTTCCCACGGTGGGACCCAACTCTGTCCTGTCGCCTCAGAGACTCGTGCTGGAGACGCTCTGTAAACTCAGCATCCAGGACAACAATGTGGACCTGATCTTGGCCACGCCTCCGTTTAGTCGTCAGGAGAAATTCTATGCCACGTTAGTTAGGTACGTTGGGGATCGCAAAAACCCAGTCTGTCGAGAAATGTCCATGGCGCTTTTATCGAACCTTGCCCAAGGGGACGCACTGGCTGCAAGGGCCATAGCTGTCCAGAAGGGAAGCATCGGAAACTTGATAAGCTTCCTAGAGGATGGGGTCACAATGGCCCAGTATCAGCAGAGCCAGCACAACCTCATGCACATGCAGCCCCCGCCCCTAGAGCCCCCTAGCGTGGACATGATGTGCAGGGCAGCCAAGGCTCTGCTGGCCATGGCCAGAGTGGACGAGAACCGCTCCGAGTTCCTTCTGCACGAGGGCCGATTGCTGGATATCTCAATATCAGCCGTTCTGAACTCTCTGGTGGCATCTGTCATCTGTGATGTACTGTTTCAGATCGGGCAGTTATGACATCAGTGAGAAGGCAGCCTGTGTGAGTGAAGACTATAGAGGCTCCCGTGTAATTGGCTGTGTTCTGTTCTTGTTTCTCCAGCGTAGGACGAAGGAAAGAAAATCTTTGCTCCTCTGCCCCATCCACTTATTTACCAATTGGGAATTAAAGAGATAATTAATTTGAACAGTTATAAAATTAATATTTGCTGTCTGTGTGTACAAGTACATCCTTTCGGGGTTTTTTTATTTTGGTTTTTTTTTTTTTTTTTTTTTTAACCAAAGTTGCTGTCTAGTGCATTCAAAGGTCACTTTTTGTTTTTCAGATTTTCTTTTTAATGTTCTTTTCCATGTCGTATTGCATTTTTGGGGGAAGCAAATTGACTTTAAAGAAAAAAGTTAACGGCAAAAGATGCTATAAGATGGGAAAATTTCACCACACTGAGACAAAAAGGAGAAAACTTATCGATTTCCTAGCTATGTTATTCTTCAAATAATGAAAAAATTGCAACTGTATCCCATCGTCCAAAGCTCTGTGCAATAGAAATTTCTAGGTAGGTATAGCGGGGGCTCACGAAGGTGTGTCAGGCAGCGGTTGAAGTAGGAAATGATACTGGTTTCTCCACAGGAAAATGGTTACATTAGGCTAGGAGCAAAATGGTTTTTTTAAGTTAAGTTTGAAAACATACCTGACAACGATCAGTGGAAATCGCTTCCTCACCACTAGCGTCATGTCTGCTGTCTGTCGTTTGACCTTCCACATGACAGTTCTTCACAATTCCTTTAATCATTTTTTAAATATTTTTTTTACTGCCTTAGGGCTGTGATGTATATAGAAGTTGTACATTAAACATACCCTCATTTTTTTTCTTTTTTCTTTTTTTTTTTTTTTTTTAGTAAAAAGTTTTTAGTTTCTTTTTCATGATGTGGTAACTACGAAGTGATGGTAGATTTAAATAATTTTTTATTTTTATTTTATATATTTTTTCATTAGGGCCATATCTCCAAAAAAAAGAAAAAATACAAAAAACAAAAACAAGAAAAAAAAAAAAAAACAAAAAAAAGAGGGTAATGTACAAGTTTCTGTATGTATAAAGTCATGCTCTATTTCGGGAGAGCAGCTGATCACAATTTGCTTCATGAATCAAGGTGTGGAAATGGTTGCATATGGATTGATTTACACAATGGTTACTAGTACAGACAAAAAAAAAATACAACTAAAAGGAAGAAACACAACTTCAAAAATTTTTCAGTGACGAGAATCCACATTTGTATTTCAAGATAATGTAGTTTAAAAAAAAAACTTGATGTAAATTCCTCCTTTTCCTCTGGCTTAATGAATATCATTTATTCAGTATAAAATCTTTATATGTTCCACATGTTAAGAATAAATGTACATTAAATCTTGTTAAGCACTGTGATGGGTGTTCTTGAATACTGTTCTAGTTTCCTTAAAATGGTTTCATAGTAACCAAGTAAAAGGGGGGAAACAACCCTGTACTAACATAGCCCCTCATTATGAAACCCTGAGGTTGGGAGGGACCTTTAAGGGTACCTACTTTAGAGTGGGGAGCAAGAGTTTGATTTTCTCAAAGGATTTCAATAACTGGCCTTTGTTTGAAGCAGTCAACTCTGACAATATGGCGGTCTGAGAATTTTCCATGTCTGGGGGCGGTGGCTGCCAGCCCGTGAGGTGGGATCACTGGCCTGACAGTGTAACACCCTGCCTTTTTCTAACCCCATCCTAATTTCGATCAGAGTTCAATCTATTCTGTGTTTTTCCTGTGTGCCTCAAAGTTATTTTGCATTTAGTTTACTCCACCTTGTATAATATTTATATTGTGCAATGTTAAAAAGAATATGTTATATTGTATGTGGTGTACATAGTGCAAAGTGATTATTTCTATTTCAGGGCATATTAATATTCTCATATTCCTTCCTATCCTGGTGCACAGTAGCTTTTGATTACTAGTCACTTCTAGTTTAAACTTAATTTCTTCCTGGGTCATTGACTGTTCTCATGTAACAATCGATATCTTTGAAACTGCTGCAGAGTTAAACCATTAGCAGACACCCTTCTGACTCTACCTCTTCACACCACCCTGCCAATCTCAGCAGACTCAAAACTTCCAAGTTTATTCACCAGACCTGTTGTCTGGGTGCACATTAGTCACAGTAATACATGGAAGAGTTAGATGAGAGCGCTCGGTTACAATGAGAGGGTGGAATGGGACTCTCGTGTCATAAAAGGTTTTTTTCCTGCAAGCATTCTCATTATCTGTCAACTCCCACAGTACTCAGTCGTCTTATATAATAATGCAGCCAAATTTATGTTGAATTTAAAACCCATTTATAATTCTACTTTAAATTTATCTGCTTGCTAAGAACAGATTCTAGTGCTCCAAGCTTCAAATTTGGAGATTTGTAAGAGGGAATTCAATATTATTCTAATTCCTCTCTTACAGAGTATGAATAAAAGGTGTATACAAACTTTGAAGTTTGTCAATCAAAAGAGTGAAATATTACAAGAGACTGTTGTTGTCATGGTTTGAGTTGTAATCAATATCTAGAGTCTGACCACTGAGCAACAAGATTTTACATACTGATACGCGATGTAATCTCTAGAATAATCCAGGAAGATTTTAGCATCCTTTCTACATTCTCACCCCAGAATGAAGACTACAGAAGCCCGTGAAGAACTTACAGCCTGCCTGACATCATCTTGCCTACAAACTGAGTTATTGCTTTGTCCTAAAAATTAGTTGGTTTTTTTCCCTATGAGGCTTTTCAGAGATTTACAGGATGCCCATACTTTAAATGTGTACAAAAAAAAAAAAGATTAAAATAAAGGTGCAAAGAAAGTTTAGTATTTTGGAATGGTGCTATAAAGTTGAATGTGTTGGTATTTGAATTTTTTAATGTCACAGAGGATATTACTGGGTGGCATGTGTGCAGAAATAATTATTCAAATGTTTTATTTAAGATCAAGAATGATATAGAATCAGTTTTTGTTGGTGAATGTGGCCTATTCAAAAACTAGTTAGGTGGTTTTTTTAAAAATTATAATAGAGAATGATTTTTTAAAGGGGTTATGAACAGTTTGATAATGCAGAATGTAAGCTATTAACTACCTCTTTTACGAAAAGAAGATGGCTTTCGCCCTGAAATCATTCATTTACCAACTGTTGGAAATACTTCATTTTTTATCAAACACCATGTACAAATTCCCATTATCTGTTCACCTGCAAGGAAGCAAAGAAAGTATTATAAAAGAGCCAAAGTGACCAAATAGTCCATTTTCTTCTCGCTGAGTTTTGTTTCACTTTCTTACCTGGGACACCGAGCATAGCTGCCTGATCAGTCTGCGCTCCACCACCCCCATCACCTCCCTCAGAGACCCTCAGAGTCAAGCGAGCTTTTAAAACTGCCAGTACATATTTGGGGGGATAGTAAATAACCTGCTAAGATGTCACACTATTCATTAATTTAGCAGAAATGCATTGAGCACGTGCTGTGTGCGAAGCTCTGTTCAGGTGCTGAAGGGTCATTCATGAGCAAAGACCCTGATTCAGTTACGTTCTGGTCGTTCTTGTCAGATAATTGTAGAAATAAACTCATCTTCCAAATCCAGTGTTTATGCATTAAGAACACTGAGTATGTATATTTTGTTGACTAAGAAATGAAGTGAGGCTCTAGCTATGGGAACCAGAGTCTGGTAAGAAGGGGTCTGGACTGAAAGAACTCAGCCACGTCACCATGTGGCCTGACCCACATGCTTTTGAGTCTAGAACATGTACTGGGCAGCTGGTCTGCAGCCCCTTCCAGCTCTGCAGTGTGACTAAGGCACCCGGTGCCCTTCCCACTCCTTTGCACACGAGGGTGCTTGTGCGTTCCCAAGTGCAGGGGGAAAACCCAGAGTCATAGCCTGGCACCCAGTGATCCCAGCTTACACGATCAGCCCTTGGAAGTTCAGAAATTGACTGAAGCTATACAAGGAGACCTTGTTTAGGGCTTTTTGTTCTTAAGTCCCACAGACAGCCACATGTACCCATGCCCATCTCCAGTCACCATGTTTCATGCTTCTATCCGTGGATTTGCAGTCCTTCTTTTGTTTTATGATGATCCAAGTCATGCAATCCCCTCAAATGCCAAAGTTAAGTTAATTTACTTCGGGATTTAAATATATGAAACCCCAAGGGGAAGTTGGGGGAAGACCATCCAGTGTGTCCCAAAGTACAAGACTCCTCTTCCTGAATCTGATTTCAAGGACTTAAAAGTTTTACCCCAGCTTTTTCTAAAGTATATTCTAAGGAACAGAAGTGATCTCAAAACAAAACCCACTCCTTACATATTCTCCTCTTGGGCATCTATAATCCACAGTATCACTTTAGAGAGTCTGAGAAATCCTACAAAAAAAGAAACCTTTTTATCCCAAGCATTTCCTGACAATCAACCTTGGAAGTTTTTTAAAATCCATATAAGCATGCTGCCAAAGCTTGGGGAAATAATGACATTAGCTGAGGATCGTGCCTAACTTCTAAACACCCATGTGCCTTGCTTATCCTCAGTGTATTCTTATTTCTTCCACTGAAATTGAGATATCCTTGAAGGAGATGTCACGGAATCTTCTCTTGCTGTCTCTACAACCTTCAGTGAATGAGCTGCTTAAATTCTTTGAATCTCAATTCATCACCTGTAATTCAGTGTAACACCTACCCGAGGACTGGTGAGCATTAAATTAGATAACTGTATAAAGGTCTTATAACCTAAGTGATCACTGTGTATTGCATAGACTTTCCCTTTGGTGAGTGCCCTAAAGTGTACTTCATGTAATTTAAAAATCTGGCCTAAGACAGCATCTTCCCATTTTCATAGTTACATAGTTTGTGTGGCTTTTATCATTTGGGGATTTCTTGTAAAAGCCATAAAGACTCAGTCTATTGATTGGCTGTTTAGTGCCAAGGGTGATGGCATAACTTTTCTACTGAGTGTTCATTTTAGCTGTTGGACATCCAGAGGTGGTAGGAGTCCTCGCCTTTCATTCTGCAAGCCTGTGGGGAGACGTGTGTATCTCTGGAGCACAGTGCAGTTGTGCAGTAAACTTGCCCTGTCCTGTCCTGGAGGGAAAAAAAGTGGCTTATAATATTTCAGGGGTCAGATACCACAGGGGGCTGATCACAGTGTTTTCTTTGCTATTCCTTTCATCTGATGCACACAGCAGAGACCTTCCCTAGAGAAAAGGGACTGCAGTCTTCACACTTAGCTGGAAATGGGCCATACTTCTGTGAGCTATAGAAGTGGAATTCAGGATGTTCTTCATTTCCATGTAAGCTTAAGGTCAGGTAAATAAATAAAGCCTGCGCTTTGATCTTCTGCGGAAATTTGGTATTTAGCTGGGCCTGGATCTGTACATTGGACAAACTAGATTTTCCAAAAGACTCACGGAACCTAAACTTGGATTCAGTCCCTTGAAGATATCCTTGCCCAAATGAAAGCAATTCCTCTAGGCCTGAACCAGCAGCGGGTGTAACACTGCTTCCTGGTAAGTAGTGATTACGTTTGGATGTTTTTTACACTTGAAAGAATTTCACAGCTATTAGTTGTTCTTTATAGAAGCCTTAGTATAGAACATTATAACATCCGTTCTCCAAAAACAGAATCACAGGCTGACACGCAAAGTAGTTGGAAACAAACTGAGACCACCCCTTTCCAAGAATGTGTATTTGTCTTAGGAATGTCTTCAGCTTTATGCAAAATCTAAAGAAGGGGACTTTTAAAACAGAAGCCATGAAGGATATTAGCCACAGACTGAAGGAGGGAGAGGGGGCAAGGTGGGAGTGTCTTGCAGAGTATCAGGACAAGACATAATGGCATATGCTCACTTAGCATCTTTGCCTCTGCTAAAGGGAACACAGTCCAAACTAAATCAAAATCAGGAACATCCGGGCAATGCTCGTCCTTGTACGACAGGTCCTTCTGATAGTCTCACTTTTCTGTTGTCATCTTCACAGTCCTCAAGAGCTTCATCTGCATGTTTTGTGTTGAGATACAAATAAAATTATCACCCACTCAGTGTTATTAGCAGCCCAAGTTAACAGGTCTCAGCCCCCCACACATGCCTGGGGTCTCCCTTCTACATCCAAGGGTTGTGTGAACGCCTGTGAGAAAATCATTATTATATCCCTACTGGACACAAGATGCTCCAGATGCCCAAGTTAGGTTTTCAAATATACCCTAAGACTTGGAATAGAAAGTAAATTTTCTAAAAAAGTATTGTTGGACCCAAGGGCTTTCATAGATGATGAGAAATTAGGATTCTAAAGAAGACTCTTGAGAGTCCCTTGGACTGCAAGGAGATCCAACCAGTCCATTCTGAAGGAGATCAGCCCTGGGATTTCTTTGGAACGAATGATGCTAAAGCTGAAACTCCCGTACTTTGGCCACCTCATGCGAAGAGCTGACTCATTGGAAAAGACTGATGCTGGGAGGGATTGTGGGCAGGAGGAGAAGGGGACGACAGAGGATGAGATGGCTGGATGGCATCACTGACTCGATGGACGTGAGTCTGAGTGAACTCCGGGAGTTGGTGATGGACAGGGAGGCCTGGCGTGCTGCGATTCATGGGATCGCAAAGAGTCGGACACAACTGAGTGACTGAATTGAACTGAACTGAAACCCCAGGAAGCCTTTAAATTGAAATCATCCAGGGAATGGGCCTGTCCAGAAGGAACTGGCAAGTCTTAGGTTGACTTGGGGGCTATTGGAGTTTCCCACCAATTAATGACCTTTTTGGTGCCCCAGCCAAATAATATTGAGGGTTTTAATTCTGTAATATTTTTTCTTTCCAGTTTCACTTTTCAGTCACCCAAAAGAGGGATAAAAAGGGACATGTGAGGAGGACACCGGTTGCTTATATTTAGATCATTGCTTTAAAAATGCTGGTTTAATACGAGCAGTTATTTGTTCCCATGGGGAAGAAAAATGACATGACGTCTTCTGCACATTTAGGATGAATACACTTGAAGCTTGATAAAAAATTTCCCATAAGTGCAATGCTTGTTTTCTTGGTTCAGTGTATTTTTCACCAAATGGTGTGAACATATGGCCCGTACTTCTCTTGGCCATAAGATCTGAAGGGAGAAAACTCCTGATGGCGAAGAGCCATGGTGATTTATCAAGATGAGTTTCAGTTCCAAAGGGGAGCCTGGAGTGATGGCCTCTCTCAGCCAACTCCTGACATGCAATCCCCTCTCCCCACATTTATGTCTAATGTCTGCTTCCATGGGTAATAGCTTGGAATGCATCTGGAAAAAGAAGGGTTTTGCTAATTAGTGGAATTTCATCTTGGAGGACCTTGTTTTCAGAAATTAAATTCGTATTAGTTTGTGGGCTCGAGTGCTGGGCAATTACATCCCCATACAAACGGGCATCTCCCACCCAGAATCGTCTGTAAGGGCCGATGTTAAATGGTGCGATTCCTCAGCGCCTGGAAATCGTGTTTCAGTTCTCACACTCAGGGAACTGAAAGGTTTTTGGAGAACACTCTCCTCAAAGCCTCCCGCCTGCCTTCCTTTATGGAGGTGGAGGTGAGAACTGCTTTCCACACAGGAAAGGGTGCTTTTGTGGCATTTCCCATGGCTCTCACCATCCCTGGGAGAGGCCTGCCTTCCCAGCTCGCCT
Source organism: Bubalus bubalis (assembly GCF_019923935.1). NCBI lineage: Eukaryota > Metazoa > Chordata > Mammalia > Artiodactyla > Bovidae > Bubalus > Bubalus bubalis. The sequence continues at coordinate 10,268,291 of NC_059166.1, read as the reverse complement.
GCCAATGCGCCCCCGATGCCCTCTGGCCCTCCTCACCTCCAGGACAGAGGGCTTTTGACCCTTCCACCCTGCAAGGGCACAGAGGTGGGCATGACCCAGCACCAGTACCTGCCATGGGGAGCAGCCAGTCACGTAGGCCTCAGCCCAGCAGGGTCTTCTCAGGAGCAGCGTTCCTTGTGCGCTCCCACCACCCAGTCCGGATTCCCCGCTTCCGTGCCTCTGCCGATCCCTTCAGCGGAACGCAGGGGGGCCTGAACCTGCCATCCTGCATGCACTGCTGTTGTCGTGCAGTCGTTCACTCACATCCCACCCTGTGTGCCCCCGTGGACTGTAGCCCGCCAGGCTCCTCTGTCCATGGGATTTCCCAGGCAAGAATACTGGAGTGGGTGGCCATTTCCTACTCCAGGGCATCTTCTCAACCCGTGGATCAAACCCACATCCCCCGCATTGGCAGGTGGATTCTTAACCACGAGCCACCAGGGAAGCCCCTTGCATACAATGGGCACTTATTAATCATAGCACTTTTTCATCCCATCACATGCCTAAAGGGAGCCACAAGTCAGCAAGTAAGAACCATTCAGCGTGATGTGTGCTGCATTCGTAAGCAGAGGATACAGGGGAGGAACCCAGCTCTCTTGGCAGGACCAACCTGAGAAGGCTTCCTATAGGAGGCTGCCTGAGTTGAAATAAGGCTAAGAAAAGGAGGAAGTGTTCTTTCCCAAGTAAATGGCTCGACGTATCATAAAGTTAGAAAAGATGCCTGGGCATTCTGGGATCTAAAAGAAATCCAAAATGGTTCAGTGGCAAGTTTTGAAGAGATGTGAAGGGGGAGGGGGTGGGGGTGCCAAGGATGAGACTAGAGAGGTGAGTACAGGACCTCCAGAGCCCTGCATCCTCCTGAGAAAGCTGGGTATGAAGGATTTAGTGAAATGAGAGCTCAAGCTGGGTATGAAGGACTTGGTGAAATTAGAGCTCAACTTAGCAGTTTTGCAGTATTCCAGCGAGCAGTGCTGAGGGCTGGTGAGAGCAGCTACAGGAAACGAACGCACGGGCTTCTTGACCTTGCGGTGCTCACGGAATGTCCCGGGGTAGCTAGTTGTTAGTGGGCAGTTGCACACGGAATCCGGAGAAGGCAATGGCACCCCACTCCAGTACTCTTGCCTGGAAAATCCCATGGACGGAGGAGCCTGGTAGGCTGCAGACCACGGGGTCGCGAAGAGTCGGACACGACTGAGCGTCTTCACTTTCACTCTTCCCTTTCATGCACTGGAGAAGGAAATGGCAACCCACTCCAGTGTTCTTGCCTGGAGAATCCCAGGGACGGGGGAGCCTGGTGGGCCGCCGTCTATGGGGTCACACAGAGTCGGACACGACTGAAGCGACTTAGCAGCACACGGATTCCAGCGCCCACACAGAGGCTGGGATGAAGATCTGGGTGTCATGTGCATGGGGGGGGGGGGGTCGGGTGGATCCCAGGGGAGTGTGCTGACTGGGGACACGTGAGGGCCGGGCTTGGGACTCAGCAGGACAGCACTGAATGGAGAAGCTGTGGAGGAAGAGCAGAAGCTGGGGCGGGGAGAGGAGAAGCTGGGGGTGGGGGGAGGGGAAGCTGGGGGGAGGAGAGGGGAAGCTGACGGGGAGGGGCGGGGGGAGAGCGGAAGCTGGTGGGGGAGAGCGGAAGCTGGGGGGAAGAGGAGAAGCTTATGGGAAAAGGAGAAGCTGGGGGGAGAAGAAGAGAAGCTGGGGGTGGGAGAGGGGAAGCTGGGGGTGCAGAGGGGAAGCTGAGGGGGGAGAGGAGAAGCTTATGGGAAGAGCGGAAGCTGGGGGAGGAGAAGGGGAAGCTGGGGGGGGAGAGGAGAAGCTGGTGGGGGAGAAGAGGAGCTGGCGGGGAGAGAAGCTGGGGAGAAAGAGCAGAAGCTGGGAGGAGGAGAAGCTGGCGGGGAGAGGAGAAGCTGGGAGGGGAGGAGAAGTTGGGGGCGGGGAGGAGGAGAAGCTGTGGGGGAGAGGAGAAACTGGGGAGAAAGAGGAGAAGCTGGTGGAGGAAAGGAGAAGCTGGCGCGGGAGAGGACAAGTGGCGGGGGAGAGGAGAAGCTGGGGGGGGAGAGGACAAGCTGGTGGGGAACAGGACAAGCTGGTGGGGGAGAGGAGGAGCTGGGGTGGGGAAGAGGAGAAACGGGGGAGGGAAGAGGAGAAGCTGGTGGGGGAGAGGAGGAGAAGTTGGCGGGGAGAGGATAAGCTGGTAGGGGAGAGGAGAAGCTGGGGGCGGAGAGAGGAGAAGCTGGGGGGGAGGAGAAGCTGCAGGAGAGGAGAAGTTGGGGGGAGGCGGGGAGGAGGAGAAGCTGGGGAGAAAGAGGAGAAGCTGGGGAGCGGAGAAGCTGGGGGGAGCGGAGTAGGAGAACTCGGGAGGAGGACCCCGAGGCGGAGGACACGAGGAGGGGCGCCGTGCGAGCCAAGGGCGGTGCGGGCCGCGCATCAGCGGCAGATGCTGCGTCCAGGCTCCGGCGACGGGGCGGTCGTTTCCCCGCCGGCCAAGGCCGTGTCGGGCCCCACTCCAGACCCCCCAGAAAGCCCCCAGGGCTGGGTCGGGCCCCTCCCTTTAAGAGCTCCTCGGAAGCTTCGAGAGGCGCAGCTTGCGGCCGTCGGCGAGGCGGGGAGTCCTGCTTGCCCCGCAGCCCTGCCCCTTCCGAGCTGCTTCTGCTGCTGCTAAGTCGCTTCAGTCATGTCCCACTTTGTGCGACCCCATAGATGGCAGCCCACCGGGCTCCCCCGTCCCTGGGATTCTCCAGGCAAGAACACTGGAGTGGGTTGCCATTTCCTTCTCCAATGCATGAAAGTGAAAGAAGTCGCTCAGTCGTGTCCGACTCTTCGCGACCCCATGGACTGCAGCCTACCAGGCTCCTCCGCCAATGGGATTTTCCAGGCAAGAGTACTGGAGTGGGGTGCCATCGCCTTTTCCGCCTCTTCCGAGCAGGCAACGGTAATTCTACTCGCTCCTCGAAAACGGTGGGACCAAGGAGACGAACTGGCCGATAAGCAGTGTCCTCCAGCGGCCCGGCGGCGGAGAAACCCGACCCTGCCGGCCCGGCGTCGGTTTCGAGGCGGAGGACGGCCCTGGAAGCCGGGGCACCGGGGACCCTGCGCCGCTAGTCCCCGGGCCGCGGGGTCCACAGGCACCTCGGGCGGCCCCGACCGCGGCCGGGATCCGAGGCGCGAGGGGAGGCGCCGCGCTCCCTGCCGGCCCAGCCCGGCCCTCTCCAGCCCCCGCCCCGGGCCGCGGCGCCTCCCGGCCGCCCTGCGAAGCCGCCGGGACGGCCCCAGGGGAGCGCCGAGGCCCGCGGCCCCGCTTCCCGCTCGCCACCGCGGGAGGGCGCTCGAGCGCGGCCGGACGACCCCGGGGCCCCGAACGGCCGCGCGCCTCCCTCCCGCCGGGCCGCCCTTCTCTCTCCCGCGGCCAGCGAGAGCCTCCCCCGTCCCTGGGCGACCTCCTCCCGGGTCTGACCTCCTGCCCCTGGGCCTCCTCCCGGGTCCGACCTCCTTCCCCGCGTGGCCTCTTCCCCGGTCTGACCTCCTTCCCCTGCCTCCCCCGCCCCGGGCCTCCTCTTGGGTCTGACCTCCTCCCCCTGGGCCTCCTCTCCGGTCTGACCTCCTCTCGGGTCTGGCCTCCTACCCCGGGGCCTCCTCCCGTGTCTGACCTCCTCCCCCTTGTGACTTCCTCCCGGGCCTCACCTCCTCCCCCCGGGCCCTCCTGGGTCTGGCCTCCTCCCCCCACCCAGTGACCTCCTCCCCACCGTGGCCTCAGGACCCCACTGCCCCTGCCCTTCCCTGACCGCGTGGACACCGCCAGGCCCCGCAGTGCTCCCCTTGCTGCTCCGCCAGGCTCTGAGCCGCTCCTGTGCTGAATGCTCCGTCGTAAATCTCAGTCCCTCCTTCCCTCTGGGTTATTTTGTTCTTTATTTTCCTTATAATTTCTTTATAAGAAATTGTTCTTTATATTCCTCATTAGAATATGTGTCTTCATTTCTGCTTGATTTTGTAAAACATTCAGGTTATCCATTTTCTTAGAACAGGCCTTCAGCTCTGGTGGCTGTGTGATCGTGATCAGGATTCTTCCTTTTCGTTCCTCACCTGTGGATGTTGGTTTCTGAGGGGGGCGGAGGGGCGGGGGGTGGGGGGTGAGGGCGCTGCTTTACCCAACCCTTCCCCCCTTCTTCCCTTTGCTAATGGTCTCTAATGATCTCTAATGATTTCTATATCTGAGCAATTTTCTTCTGTTATTTCTTCTTCTCTGCTCCTTTGTTTCCTTTTGGAAGCCCTGTTATGCAAATCTCCCCCAACAGATACTCTTGTCAGTTCAGTTCAATTCAGTCGCTCAGTCGTGTCCGACTCTTTGCGACCCCATGAATCACAGCACGCCAGGCCTCCCTGTCCATCACCAACTCCCGGAGTTCACTCAGACTCACGTCCATCGAGTCAGTGATGCCATCCAGTCATCTCATCCTCTGTCGTCCCCTTCTCCTCCTGCCCCCAATCCCTCCCAGCATCAGAGTCTTTTCCAATGAGTCAACTCTTCGCATGAGGTGGCCAAAGTACTGGAGTTTCAGCTTCAGCATCATTCCCTCCAAAGAAATCCCAGGGAAACTGATCTCCTTCAGAATGGACTGGTTGGATCTCCTTGCAGTCCAAGGGACTCTCAAGAGTCTTCTCCAACACCACAGTTCAAAAGCATCAATTCTTCGGCGCTCAGCCTTCTTCACAGTCCAACTCTCACATCCATACATGACCACGGGAAAAACCATAGCCTTGACTAGACGGACCTTTGTTGGCAAAGTAATGTCTCTGCTTTTCAATATGCTATCTAGGTTGGTCATAACTTTGCTTCCAAGGAGTAAGTGTCTTAATTTCATGGCTGCAGTCACCATCTGCAGTGATTTTGGAGCCCAAAGAAAAAAAGTATGACACTGTTTCCACTCTGTGATCTTCCTCTTTTTATCTTTCTTGTTATTTCCTCTTTTCACACCTACATCTTCTTCTAAACAGTCAGAGAATTTCTCCAGGTAATTAGTTTGCGGTGCAGTGTTAGTCGCTCAGTCATGTCCAACTGTTTGCGATCCCATGGACTTGCTGGTCAGCCTCCTTTGTCCGTGGGATTCTCCGGGCAAGAATACAGAAGTGTGTTGCCATTCCCTTCTCCAGGGGATCTTCCTGACCCAGGGATCGAGCCCAGGTCTCCTGCATTGCAGGCAGATTCTTGGCCATCGGAGCCACCAGAGAAGCTGGCTTTCTGCAACATCCAATACACAGCTCACTGCTTCCGCGGACCTAAGAAACAATGAGTAAACTAGTGTTTTACTTCTAGAAACAAGATTTTAAACATTTGAGATGGTTCTCTTTTCATCGATGCAATTTCCTCCCTGGTCTCTTTGAGACTGTAAAGTTTTCTTCTTTCTTGGAGAAAATCAATTTCACAGGAAAATACTTGTTCACGTAAGCTCCCTTATTGTAGGTTTCTGAATCTTTTTGTATGTTTAACTATTTTTCTCCATAGTTTATTGGATTTGAGATGGGTTTTGTTGGAAACTGTATTAAAAGGCTTCAGTCCCACACAAAGGAGTAAAGAGGAAGCTTAATGTTTTCTGTTTCTGTATTTTAATTTTGTTTCGCTGGAGGCTCTCTGAGCCATAGAGAGAGTTGACGTTACCCTGGAAAGAACACAGCAACAAAAGTCTGCTGTGTCCTGAGTGTCGTGCTTAGGTGGCTTCCAGAGCCCGTCCGTGAACATTTGCTCTTTTAAAAATTTTGGTTATTTATTTTTGGCTGTGCTGGGTCTCCGTTGCTGCCTGGGCTTTTCTCTAGTTGCAGCGAGTGGGGGCTTCTCTCCAGTTGTGACGCACGGGCTACTGCTTGCGGCGGCTTCTCGTCGCAGAGCACAAGCTCCGGGGCACGTGTGCTTCAGTAGTTGTGACACTCGGGCTTAGCTGTCCCTCGTCATGTGGGATCTGCCCGGACTGAGGATCGAACTCATGTCCCCTGCATTGGCAGGCGGAGTCTTAACCATGAACCCACCAAGGAAGTCCTGTAGTGGGCTTGTTCTGCCCACCCGACACTGGGATGGGTGGGTGGGGTGCAGGGGTCACAAGAAATAGGAAAGAGCTCCATGAAGGTGGCTGGGCAGTGTTGTGTGAGTGTGTGGGTGTGTGTCTGTAAGTGTGTCTGTGTGTGTTGCTTACAGGCCTTCTCTAACTGCTGCCACCACCTCCATGAGAGGCCCTTATGGAAATACCCCGTTTTACTAATCACGGTGTCCTTTGCAGTTCAGGCCTGGGGGTGGAGGCCAAGTCGGGGCTCTCTGCCAACGTTTCCTAGGTCTTTCCCAGCCCTGCACAGGGCAAGGGAAACCAGAAGTTCAGTAGCCTGGGGTGGAAAATTATGTCCCAGCTCTTACATTTCCCTTTTGGAATTTAGGGGAGCTTCTTTCTGTGATCTGACATGGCCAGGTTTTCATTACGAAAACACTGTATCCCGTATCTTTTTAAATGACTTTTTATTTTTAAATAACTATAGACTTACAGGAGGTTACACAAATAATACACAGAGGTCCACAGGTGTCTTCTTCACTGGCTTCTCCAGTGGCGACGTCTTAGCTAACTATATTCAGTATCAAAACCAGGGCCCTGACATTGGTGCAGTCTGAGTGTCTACGCCGTACCTCTAAATATGCAAAGATAAAAGAAACGGCCGTTTCCCCCCCCCAGGTCCCTCCCCCTCAGCCCCCAGGGCCCTCGGTCCCTGCTGGTGCCAAACTTCCACCCCTCTGGGGGCGCGAGGAGGCCTCCTGGATTTCTTGGTGACGAGCTGGTCAGCAGAGCCGGCTCCCTGTGCTCAGGACTCTTGGCCTCCATGTCACACACGCTCACCCTCCGGGACCAGGCTTGGGGTCTGGGGCCCCCAGGCCTCGGGTCAGCCCAGGGCTCCAGCTCCCTTATGATGCTCCCTCATGGTGCTCCCCCTGTAGTGCTCCCTCACAAATGACCTCTGCCCTGGGCGCCCCCTTCCAGCCAGCAGTGCTTCCAGCAGCCCTGGGAGGGAGCTGTGGCCCACCCTTGCTTGCCAATGGCAGAAACCATGGACTCATTCAAGCAGAAACAGGGACTACTAGAAGGATATCAAGTGGCTCATAGAATCCACAGAAAGACAACCAGGCTCAGCAGAAGGGCGGGGCCACAGGAGGGTGGCAGCTGAGAACGCGCCAGCCACGCGCGGGGGCCGGGCCCCACCCTGAGACCTTCGTGCCAAGGCTTCGGCGGTCAGGGGACACTGGCAGGCGACAGGCGGCGGCATGGCAGTGGTCTGTGAACAGCGTGCGCCCCTCCGTGTGGCCCTCCTCCAACACCCTGTAACATCCTGACAGCCTGCGGCTGTCCTGTCCACGGGGCTCATGTGGTCAGTGGGATGGTGGGTGGTGCGAGGAATTCTTCCTCTGTTGATGCTCTGGACAGCTCCTCGGGCTAGCGAGGCTCCTAAGGGTGCTGGTGCTTCCCTGGGAGGGTGGCGCGGGTGGTAATGGGGGCTCAGGGTGCTCCTGGATGGGGCTCAGGACTCAAGGTGGGTACAGAGTGCATGAAAGTGAAAGTGTTAGTCACTCAGTCCTGTCTGACTCTTTGCCATCCCAGGGACTGTAGCCCGCCAGGCTCCTCTGTCCATGGGATTCTCCAGGCAAGCACACTGGAGTGGGTTGCCTTGTCCTTCTCCAGGGGATCTTTCTGACCCAGGGATTGAACCCGGGTCTCCTGAATTGTGGGGCCGATTCTTTATCATCTGAGCCACCAGGAAAGCACAGAGTGCACAGATGACAGAAAAAAACGGGGCCCCCTAGTAAGGGGGGAAAAGCAAGTGATTTGGGAAAGGCCCGGGGTGGGAGTCCTAAAGAATAGAATTCTGACGGCAGGTGAGGACGTGGTCTGAAGAACACGTAGGCCAGACAGGTGTGGGAGCCCTGCCGCCGAGGAGGCTGACAGTGAAGCAAGCAGGCGGTCGGTCGTTAGAGCCGGGTGCTGGCCTGTCTCTCGAGTTCCCGCAACTTTGAGGCGGCAGTCGTCGGCCCCGCTGTTACCCCTCAGAGCAAGCTGGTCCTCCAGGGGGCCTCCCCGGCCCACAGACTGAGGCAATGAGAGCTACGATGTTCAGCGGGCCTCTAAGACTCATCGAAGCAGTTAGAACTTTCCCGAACGGCCTGTCCAGAGAGGAGGAGGACAGAGGAGGTGCTGAGGGCGAGGGCTGCAGGGGTTGTGAGGGATGAGGAATCCAGGACTGGCCGCCACAGGGATGCGGGAGACCCGGAAAAGGGGCGGTGGGCCTCTCAGGAGCCGGTGGAGACCTCATTTCAGCCCTCCTCTGTCTCTCTGGCTACACTCCTCCCAGCGCTCAACCCTGAGGCTTCCCCACTTGGTCCAGGTGTGTATTTGTGTCACTCACTGGCTCCAGAGCTGCACCAGGGTGGGCACGGCCTGCGGGGCGCCCGGCCTAGAGCCCCTGCGGCTCTTGCCGCCCAGTGTCTGGGTTGGGTCCCCACTGAACTACCCCGGAGAAGTGGGTTTGAGGGACACGCTTCTGATAGAGCAGAGGAGCTGGCCTTCTCCTGTTTTTAGCACCAGACGGTTTAGGAAGACTCTGACCCATGAAGGTTCCCTCTCTAGCCCTGCTCCATGTGGTCTTCCCCCACCGCCCAGGTCAGCCGGCACCACAGGGAGTCTCATGGCCACGCCAGCCCCTGTCACTTCCTTACCCCAAAGGCACTGCGTCTGCACCTGTGCTCAGCGGGTGCCGCCTGCCCCACTGCTCGGAGGAGGGTGGCCCCGGTTGGTCTGGGAGCATGTGACACCATCACGGGGCTCCAGGGTCCTCCGTCCTGGGTCCTTCTTGCTGCCCTGGCCCTGAGTCCCCGTCTACTGCCCCCCATGAGCCCTGTCCTCTGCCCTTGCTCAGAGCTCCTGGTCAGTTTTTCCAAGCAGCCTGGTGGTGGCAGGTCAGTGTCAGGAAGGGAGGGCAAGTCTCACCCAGCAAGGGGAGGAGGAAAGCCCAGTGGGAAGTGCTTCCCATCCACTTCTCCCTGGTCTGAATGGGGGACAGGAATTGGGATGTCGGAAAAGCAAAGTGGTACACAGTCCCAGGAATAAGAGCGTGTGGAAGCGTGGAAGGGGTACTGAGTCCCAGAAACCACCCACATGTACCAGAATCCATCTAGGGTCTGAGTATTAGCAAACCAGGTGCCAACTGAGGCCTGCAGGCTGCCCTTGGCCTTCAGCAGCAGCATCTTGTTTCACAGGGTCCACCAGCAGGCTGAATCCTGGGTGCAGGGCCGGGAGCCACCACGTGGGTGCCAGGGGCCAAGAAGGACAGCCTTGACCTGGCCCCTGACCCCGAAGCTACTGGCTAATGAGAAGCCATAGTTAGCAGGTAACTTCACAACACTTCCTCACTTCCTGCAGCCTCCCCGCCATAATCTGACGTTCCTCCGGTGCCCTTTCCTTAAGAGGTTAACAAACGCATCCATTGTATAAATTTGAAAAGCATGAGAGCATAGAGATAAAAATTTGAAACAAAAATTACCTGTAACTCTGGCACTCAGAAATATCCACTTGAAAAAAAAGTGTTCAATTTTATAAGCAAATTTTAAAATTTATTATATCATGAGCCTTTTCATGTCATTAATTTTTCTAAAATTTGAATCTTAGTGGCCGCCTTGGGCTCCATTTATTTCACCAATCCCCTATTGTTGGACATTTATGTCTTTTCCAAATTTTCACCACCATAAAAAATGCTGCGGTGAACATCCTAGAAGATAAATCTCTGTGACTATCTCTAATTAATTCATTAAGATAAATTCCTGGTATAAATTCCTGTAAAAACAATGTATCAAGTGGGATGACTATATTTAAAGCTATTTGGACACATTGTCACGGTACATGCAGAGGAAATCACATCTTTGAAAATCCCAAGTGTAGGAAGGGTCCAGCTCCCTGAACCCAGCCCGCTCTATCGTTTTCCCCTAAATTTGATAGACAAAAAAAGACCTTTTATTGTTTGGTTTTCATTTCTTTGTGAACACAATTGAATATTTTAAAATAGGTTCTTAACTCATGTTTTGTCTTTTGGAAAATTTCTCTCTGTATCTTTTGTTGATTTCTCTACCGGATTATTACTCTTTCATAAAACTGTTCCTGACCTCAGTCTCCTTCGAAAAAAGAATCGCTTGGACCAAATGACCTCTTGACCCCAAGGTCATTTCCAAGAGCTCAGATCTTCCTCTCTGCTGTTACCCTCCCCTCAGCAGCAGCCTGCCCAGGTCTCTAAACCTATCAGCGTAGCTCCAGGAAAACTTGAATTTCAAATGTCAGCCTGGGTTGAGTTTCACACTTAAGTCAGGTGGGTGATCAGACTCACAGCTCTGAGTGGGAGCCAGTCTGTCCCCGAGGAAAGGGTCCAGGCTCAAGTTTCTGAGTTCCACTGGGTGTGGGCAGTCCTACCTGCTGCAGAAATGCCTGACGGGTGCCAGCCTCCCCCCCTTATCAGTTGAGGAAATGATAACACATCCATAAAAATGTAAATCTTGTGACATGGAAGAACTTATTTTTAAATAAGAAAAGCAGACTCCAGGAGAATGGAAGCCCTTGCACAAGTGCTCCCGTGCACACTCAGAGAATGGCATCTGGAAGCATGTTCTGCAACGTAGCAACAATTTCCATCACTAGGAAGTGGGGTTACCAGTTTTCACTTAGTTTGTATAATTTGTGCTTTTCCACACAAATGTGAATATTGATCGGTGAGCAGGGCTGCTTTCCCTTTCCTTTAAGGTAATGCCCACATGTGAACCCCAGGGCAGCTGCCCGCTGAACTCGGGTCCCCGGGGCCACGTGTCAGTGGCTTCGGGCGGCTCTGGGTGGAACCTCGTTATGTTGTCTGCTGGGTCTTGTTGGCCCTCATCAGCCCTCAGAGGCCTGGCTCCTGTGGTGGAAGGGGGTTTCTTCAGAAAGAATGTGCTCCCACTGGGTCTTTTGGGGTCTCTGGGCCTGGTGCCACAGCCTCCTGAAATAGGGGTTCTCGGGGGACAGAATTCAGTGCTCTGCCCTCCCAGGCCAACAGGAAAACATGGTCCAGGAATTCACCATTTACCTGCCTGGCACAATCGCCCCACCCTCACACACACACGCGTGTGCACATGCGTGCTTCTCGAGGCAAGACGAAGGCGACCTCTCAGGCCTGGGGTCTTTGGCTGCCTCTCCAAGGCTGGTTCTCTGAGGACCTAGAACAGCTGTATCGTGACAACTGAAGTCAAGGCCGCGGCCTGTCGGGGAGGGGCGCTGGTGAAAGAAGTGTTAAGGCACTCCCCCGGTGCTGCCTGTTGTCCTGCACGCCCGGAAGTGCAGGAGTGGACTGGTGGGCTGTCTTTAGCTTCAGGTTGCCTTCAGCTGAAGACGTGGGGATCAAGCACCTTTTAAGTAAGCAAGTCCCTGGAGAAGGAAGTGGCCACCCACTCCAGTATTCTTGCCTGGAGGACTCCATGGACCAAGGACCCTGGCGCGCTCCAGTCCACAGGGTTGCAAAGGGTCAGACACGACTGAGTGTGCACACGCGAGTAAGCAAGTCAGGGCTCACGAGTGCGGGTCCGCTCAGGGCCGGCCCCTAGGCTGGAGGCCACTACCCTGTGGCCTCGGTCCCCAGACAGGCCTCCTTCATGCAGGACCTGGGGGGGATGCCTTGGGTCATAGCAGCTCAGGGTCATAGCAGGCAAAAATGCCCTTCCAGGCCCCAAGAGGCAGCCCCCCACATTCCAGAGTGTGGGAAGAGAGCTGCAGGCTGGGCTAGGGGAGCAGGGAGAGCCTGGGTCTCCAGGTCTGGAGTCGTTTCAGTGACAAGTTGTTTCACAAACGTGTCACTATCAGGTTCAGAACTGTCGACACCTGGGACTCAAGTGACGGCTCAGAGAGGGGCCTTTTTGATGATTCTTTAAATTTAAAAGAGACCTAGTTTTCCAGTTTTACATGTCAATAGTTGGAGGCGGGAGAATCAGAAAGATCTCAAGCAAATTAAACTTTCACCACCGGCGTGCGCGTTTGTGAATGGGAACTCTAATATGAATCTCTGATTAAATGGGGTGATGTTGGCAGGGTCCTTTGCTCTTGTGGCTGGAACGGCAGGAGCTCAGTAAGCCGTCACTCTCTCCTTCTCCTGATTCCCGTGAATCAGAACCAGGGAAAACCCACGGGGACCCAGAGTCAAGGTCCGGTGAACAGGGCAGGACTGAGTGTCTGCTGGGGTGGCCCTGGCTGGTGACACGGTGCAGAGATGAGCCCCTGGTCTAGCAGGAGTGTGTTCTGTGAGGAATAGAGCAGTTAGTCAAATAATGATAATCATGACAAAGTTAGAGACTAACAGGCAAAGTGATCTGGGAGTCCAAGGAAGCAGAGTAAGTCATTTGCTAGTAATAAACTTATGATGTAAGTATTGCTATTATGTATGTTACGTATTATACATACATGCCTTAAATGTGATAGATGATGTGCCCCCCAGGTGGCGCTAGTGGTAAAGAATCTGCCTGCCAGTGCAGAAGATGCACGAGATGCGAGTTCAACCCCTGGGTCAGGAAGATCCCCTGGAGTAAGGAATGGCAGCCCACTCCAGTATTCTTGCCTGAAAAATCCCATGGACAGAGGAGCCTGGTGGGCTACAGTCCAAGGGGTCACAAAGGGTTGCACACGGCTGAGCAACTGAGCACGTACGCATGATAGATGACAGACAGACGGACAGATGAAAGATGTCTGTTGTGAACCAGGAGCTGTGCTCACAGTGTGAACAAACCAGCCTGGATGCTGCCCTCAGGGCCTCTCAGTGGAGCGGGGGAGACAGTGAGCAAGAAGACAAGGGAAAAAAAACAGTTACAGATGGGAACGTGTACGACAAAGAGAAGAGAAGATACTGAGGTGACACAGCGGAAGGTAAAGAGGAGGTTCCCATGTCGGTGTATCAGAGAGGGCCTCTCTGAGGAGGTGACAAAATCAAACCCAGAGGATGCCACCATGGGACACATGAGGGACGGGGGACCAAGAGGGCCCCTGGCTTGGGAGGACTCACAGTGTCCTGAGGAGAGAGCTGAAGAAGGTGGAGTGAGATGGGGCTGGGGGTGGGGGCGTCAAGGAGGAGCCTGGCTGGACCCGGAGAGCCTCTCCCAGGACGGGGCGTTGGGGACGGTGTCTCAGGACAAGACGGGAGGCTGCCCCGGGGGTGTGGGCCAGGGTTCAGCAGTCAGAGACTACAGGTAAGAGCTGGCCAGGGGCCCAGAACGAGGCTGGACAGGTCGTGGGCCTCTCAGAGAAGAGCATCCTTGTTCTCAGGTGCCTGCCAGCCATGGGGGAGCCAGACCAAGGTCTCAGGGCAAAGGAGTCAGAGGTCTGCACCAGCAAACATTCACTTTGTTGACTCAGAAAATACTCGAACCTAAAAACTGAGAGTTATGTTTGATTTGGTGGAACGTTTTAGGACTTAAGCCCAGAAGGCAGCATCTCAAGTAATATTGCGAGAACTGGTTTGAGGAGGCGAGGGGAAGAGCCAGGTTATATATTTTGCAACAGAAGGCAGGTAGTCCGAACATCAGAAGTTTTCTTTAATGTCTCAGGTTAAGGAATTCAGCACTTTTCTACGTGTGGGGAGATGTCTGGGCTCACGGAAGTCGTTGCCTTGACAGGCACTGCAGCAATCCCGGGCCAGTGTCCTGTGTGCTCACACCCTGAGTTTCGTCAGGGCTCACCACCGGGAGTGGCTGCGGGCTGGCGGCCGCTTGGTGACAGGTGCTGTCCTTCCTGAGTTTCCTCCAGCTCACCAGCTCGCCATGCTTGGTGGCTGCAATCGCTGATGACTGTGACATCCCTGTTTACTGATACGGCAGGAAATAATTCCATTTTGCAGCTTGTCTGCCATTTTTATTTGGAGCTGTTCTTTCATCCAGGGCCACTACAAGAGTGTCTGCAGGGCACCGTGTTTGCCCCACGCCACCACTGGGGGCGGGTGGTGTGGGATAGGGGGGGATTGGTGCTGTGTCCCCACCCCCTCTGGAGCCAGAGTGTCCCGGGCTGCCAGGCGAGGGCCTGAGCCCAAGCCGTGTGGCCTGGAAGACCTCCTGTCACCCCACCACCACCTTTCAGCTCCAAATCCACTTGCTCTGTCCGAGTCTGCAGAGAAAGCCTGAGTGAGGGCAAAATGAAGACCCCTCCCAGTGCCTGTCTGCCTGCCTGAGCTCCACGCACCCTTGTACCCACTTCACTCTCGCCCCCAGTGCCCGCCCTGCTCGAGCCCCTTTCCTGAGGGCTTCCTGCTACCCCAGCTCTAAGGGCACTGGGGGCACACAGAGCACAGGGGGTGTGCTGTGGGCACAGGTAGCCCAAGATGTTCCCACCAGGGCTCAGGCTGTCCCTTCACAGGCCGTGTCCCCTTGGAGACATGGCCCAGGGTGGGGTCTCAACTCAGGGGGGCCAGACCCCTCCAACCTCCCGCCCCCTCCTCTGCCCTCAGATTGCAAGATGGGCACCTGGTGTGACCCAAAGCTGCAAGGAGCTTCAAGGGAGAGCACCCTGGGCACGTCTCTGCTCTGATCAGGGACGACTTGCTTTCCCAGGCGCCTCCAGCAGGCTTCCTTCGTACCATGGGTCTCACCTCTGGGAAAGTGAGTGTCTGGCCCTTTCTGCCTCTGTTGGGGGTGTTGAGGGCACTGGGGGCTGTGTCACCCAACTGCCACATTTATCTTAACTTTCTCTAAAGGGGCCATTTCAGTGCATATGGTACCATCCAGCCAGGCATAACAACATATTTGCCTTACACTTAAAAATTCTCTTTAAAAAAAAATTAAGCTGCAGAATACTGTCTGAAATTCCTTTCTCCATCATAAGATGTTAAAAAGTCAACCAGGAAAAAAGAGTCAACCATAACACTCCCCACCCTCTGCCTCGGTGACAGTAAGAAATTATAAAACACAGGCGTCAGTCATTAGAGACCTGGGGCTTCTGCTGGGCCCTCTGTACTCCCCTGACGCCCTGCATCTGCTGTGTGACGTGGGGCTTGTCACTTGACCTCTCTGAGAACTGGTTCACTCACCTGTAAAACAGGAGTGATGATGACAGCTTGACGCAGAGGGTCCTCATGAGGGTCCTGGAGGTAACGCCTGTCGGTGTTTGTAAGGCCCTGAAGGCCACCAGAGGAAGCATGGCCGGACCGCTGGTTGTGCCTCAGTCATCCCAGCTGTTGCCTCCCTCACCTGAAAGGCAAGGAAAGGGAGTCAGAGTCAGATCACACGGCCAAGGAGTCTGAGCAGTCCAGAATCCTTCAGGCTGAATCCTTCATGAAGCAGTCTTCCCCCTTCGTATTCCTGTGCGGGGTGCTCTCAGCCTGCTGAGGTGGGAGATGTGATTGAACAACCCGTGTGGGCACTGAAGTAAGGCTTAGTGCACCGACCCGTGTCTAGACTGGAGCTTACTCTCTGCCGGCTCAAAGTCAGTGCACAGCGCTGACCCTCCGTGCACGGGACCATGCTGATCACCGTCTTCTTCAGCTACTAAGCCAGGTTTACTTCGCAACACCCCAAGAACAGAGGGGCTGGAGGCCTGTCTCCAGCAGAGCTTCTCTCAGTTGGACACGGTGGTCAGGGGCCCCGGGCCTGGCATCAGATCTTAACTCCACAGTCCATTAGCCCTGCGTGTTGGCTTTCTCCTCCGCCATATGGGGTCAGGGTGGACCATCTACATCGCGGTGAGGTGGGGTGGGCTCCGTCTGGTGGCATATGGCTGACCTGCCTGGTGCAGTGCCGGCACCTGGAAACGTTCAGCGACAGCTGAGGGCAAGGCCAGCGCCACCGTCAAGGCCGCCCGTGTTGTCGGGAACGGGGCCAGTCCCTTCACATTATGCTCTGGCCCCGTGCTGAGCTCTGTCTTCCGAGAACCTGGGTGTGAGCGTCAGATCCCTGCCTGTAGGTTGGGCCTCCGGATGGGGCGACAGCTGTGGGTCATTTTCATAGGGAAGTGAGCGGCCCTGGAGAAGAGAGCGACCCTATATTTCTGCTGCGCCTCAAAAGAAAAGTTTACATTTTAAATTAACAGCATGTCCACGGCCGGTATTTGTGGTTACTACCTATAACGTAAATCTCCTTTAGAGATGTGTAAGAACAGCATACATAATGAAATATCAACAGGAAACTTGATTTAAAGTGGCTTTTCATTAATATAACAAATGAAGTGTACCAAAATTTGAAAGTACATTCCTTTGGGCCTAATTAAAACACTGAACAAAATACATGTATGTGTGTATTTTAAATGAAGACATTCAGCAGCCAGAATTAGCTCCCCAAATGAATGCAGATGGGAAAGTGCACTGAGTGTGTGGTCATCAGGAACACGGCCCCTATTCCCTTGGAGGCATCTCAGGCGTGCGCCTGATTTAGCAGCCTCAGGAGAGGTCAGGTAAGTTCTGTTTTAAAAATGTCTCCCTCTACACAAGTGCCTCCCAGGGCTACCTTCTGGTCAGAGGGTTTTCCGAGCACCTCAGAAGGTAGCCCGGAGCTGGGATGTCCCCTAAAGGAGAAGGTCCTTGGCCCAGTGTCTGTGGGGTCCACCTGGGAGGAATCGGTGACTGGTGCCAGGAATTGGTGGGCTGCCTCTAAATGGAGAGGAGCACGGACTGGCAGGGTGTGGACCATCCACGCTGGCATCTGGAACAGGAGCCCAAGGGCAGCGTGGCGAGGATGAGGAGATGGCGGGAGATGTGGGAGCCTGGGGTGAGCACTGGCCAGTGTGGACAAGTGCTCCACTGGATGGAGGGCAAGGGGTGAACACACCATTTGCCACAATCCTTACTCCCACTCTTTTATGGCAGTAAACTCCAGGGCGCACTGGAAACCCAGCAGAGTCAGGGGCGGCTCTGGGTCCCAGAGTGGGACCCCTAGAGTCTGCACTCCAAGGCCAGGGCTGGGGCGGGGAGGTGGGGAGGAGAGTGACTCCTTGGTGACGATTTGCATCAATGGCAAAAGGCCTGACACAGTGACCTGATGGAGAGATCCCGCGTCCGTCCAGGAGTCCCCTCTGCCATCTGGGACGGGCCTTGCCTCCAGGTTGTGAAACAGGACTTCCAAGCACGACCCTCTGGGAGAGGATGGGCCTCTACACTTTGGGGAAGTACCTCCTGGCCCAGTGCGAGCCCCAGTGGGAAGTGAAGTTTGTGTGTGTGTGTGTGTGTGTGCATGCACATGTGCTAGGTGTTAGTGTGAGCAAGCGGCCTTGGAAAGATGGACTCTGGAAACAGCGACCACGCCTGCACTGGCTGACCGCTGACCTACGCTCCCACGAGGGCAAGCGCTGACCCCTCCGTTCCTCACCTGTCCATGGAGACGCTGCTCCTCGCAGGATGCGTGGGAGGCTTGAATTAAGCACTTCACATGAAGTGGTGTTCCTCAGAGCAGTAAGCGCTTCACGATGGTTCATTATTCCCGTTATTCTCGAAGTTACGGGCATCTATTCCAGTCTCTGGGGACCGCTGGGCAGTGAAGCACCACGATAATAATTGATATTTGAACAGCGCTCTATAACTTACCCATCACTTTCAGGGGCCTCATCTCCTGTGACGACGTTGGCCTGGATGTTATTCCTCCCTTCAGGGAGGAATAGGCTCAGAGGGTGTGGACTCGCCCCGCATCACACAGCCACTGAAGGGTGGGAGGAAAGTTCCCATTTGAGGGTCTGCCTCTGAGCCCTTTGGCCCCCAGAGCTCGCGTAGGGAACCTCAGAAAGCTACAGAACTG
Organism: Bubalus bubalis; assembly: GCF_019923935.1. NCBI lineage: Eukaryota > Metazoa > Chordata > Mammalia > Artiodactyla > Bovidae > Bubalus > Bubalus bubalis. Next base: position 10,250,458 of record NC_059166.1, on the reverse strand, counting down.
ACAGAAGCTTCCAGGCTGGGGAAGGAGAAAGTGAGCCAGGCAGGGCGGGCGCTGACGGCAGGGTGAGCCTGACCAGGACCATCCCCTCCAAACACCCGGAAAACGACCATCTCTGCTTCTGCCCAGTGATGACTGGTCTCCATGGTGATGGGAGGACCCAAGCCCCAGGCCCAGTCTCTCCCTTTCGGGGCCATTTGTCGGGAGGCTGGTGGCTGCTACCAGAACCTCTGCATTTAATTGGAAGCGTGCAAACGGGCACATAGTGACAAGTTCTGGGCTGTGGACGTCATTCGGTCTCAAGTTGACCACACGCAGCCTTTTGCGTTGGAAGATGCCGCCCTTTCCCATGAACACAAGCCGAGATGAAAACACCCCACCGGCCAGGACTTTCCCCCAGCCTGGCTCTAGGGAGAGGCTTAGTCACGTGTGGTGGGAGGCGTTCGTGTACTGGGTGGGGTGGCTCCTGGTCATGACACTAACTCGAATGTTCTCCATGAACAGGCTGAGCGAGCTTTCCTATCCACTGGTGATCATCCCCACGTCCTGTCCAGCAACTGAGTCACACCCTGCTGCTCCAGGAGCACCATCTCCAAGGAGTCTGGTCCTGTGATGGGGTCACATGGGGGTGGTTGTGGAGGGGCGGGAAACCTGCCCGTTTGGGGAGAGGTCGAGGTTGAAGAGGATTGGGTCTCTTGCGCCGTGAGAGGCAGTGGCCTGATCCCAGCCTTCAAAGGCAAAGGGGACACGGGCGTGTGTCAAATGAGGGGAACTAGAGTGTGTTCTGGCATGTACACAGGAAGTCCTGCTCACACCCTGGGGAGGACTTCTGAAGCTCGCTGCTCCCCAAGAAGTGATGGAGACAGGAGATGGAGCTGGACTCCAAGAACTCTTGGGCAGACCTGAGCACCAGTGAGAGACGAGGTGTTTGAAGGGCAGTGCTGGTTCCCACACCATTGAGGCAGCGGTCAGGCGGCCTGGGGAGCCGTCCAGCAGGGCCTCCAGACCGCTGGCGCCTCCCACCCTGGGGTGCTCTCACAGTCCCAGCCTTCGCATAGTCTATTCCCTGTCTGCAACACCCTTCCTCTCACTCTTGACCTTCAGGATTCAACCTTACTGAACATTATTGTGGATTTGAGTGACATTTCAAGGAGAGAACTGGCCAGACTGGGGCCAGATTGGATTTGGGTTGAAAAGAGCAAGGGAGAGAAAGATGTCAACCTTGGTCACATGTGTTTGATGTTGGAGTACTTGGGGGCTGAGGTTGTTGCAGGTTGTGGGGAAATCGGAAGTGGAGGGGTCGGTGAAGGGGGAGATGATTGCCCTCCTTTCAGGATGAATTTCCCTGTGAGTGAAACATTCATGGGAGATCACCTGGGGCCACTCAGAGAGGCTCTGTGAGCACAGGCCTGGGTGGGTGACCTGGAAGTAACTCAGGTTGCTGGTGGCCAGACCTGGGAGAGAGGGTTCAATTCCTGGGTGGGGAAGATGCCCTGGAGGAGGACATGGCAACCCACTCCAGTATTCTTGCCTGGAGAATCCCACGCACAGAGGAGCCTGGCGGGCTACCGTCGGTGGGGTCGCAATGAGTCGGACACAACCAAGGGACTAAGCAGAATACAATACACGTCAACCCCTGCTTTCTTCACTGCTCTGGAAGGGAACCCAGAGCCCCAGGAAGCCCCGGGATTTAAAATGGTATGCCATTGCTCGAATGTAACAACTGAAACAAGGAACCAAAACAGCATTCTTCAGCCCTTGCAGTTCCTAGCTGATGGTTTGAGGAGGAGCCCCTGAGGGGAGCTGGGATGTCCAGAACCATGTGCGCACCCCAGCCCCTGCCCCCTCCGCAGCTGGGGTGAGGCCGCCTTCAGTAATCAGAATAAAATGGGTTCTGAGGTGGACGGAAGACAAGGTGTGTGTCCATGGGCGGCTGCCCTCCACATCTCAGGCCTAGTCCACAGGGCGGACAGCACGGCTTCCTGGGTCATCCTTAACCCGGTGTCCTGACCGCCTGGGAGGGGGTTACAGGCCAGTGCCGAGCGGGGCAGAAGGTGCGATCGAGAGCAAAACGCCCCTTTCCAGGGGTAGAAACATGCCAGAGAGGAGGGGCGGAGGAGGGCCTAGAGTCAGGATGCGCTGGGGCCCCGCTGGCGGGGGTGACCTCAGCGGGGAAGGGTCCGGAGGTAGCTGGGGAGGGGCGGGGGAGGGGGCGATGGAGGGGTCCCCGCGAGGCCTGGGGGCCTCCGGAGCGCGACCCCCGGACACGGCACAGCGTGGTGATCGCGAGGTGACCCCCGGACACGGCGCAGCGTGGTGATCGCGAGGTGACCCCCGGACACGCCGCAGTGGGGTGATCGCCCGCACTTCCCGTCAAGGTAGAAGTCTGGGCACCCCCGCGCCTGCCTCTCCTCCATCCTAGCGGTCAGCTGGGCACCCGGCCGCGCCGCAGTGGAAGGCGGGCGCGGAGACTGTTGGGGTCCCCGGGCCGAGAAGGCCCAGCCAACACCTGTGCGGGGTCGCGGCGAGGGCGCCGCTGCTCGCTCGCAGATTCGGTCCAGTCTTTCAGCGACTCCGGGCGAGCGGCCCCGGACCCACGCTTTAAACCGGCAGTGTGGGGGTGCCCATTTGGCACACCCCGCCCCACCGCGGGGATGGTGCGGGAACCGCGAGGGGATCCCGGGCGCAGCCTCCCCGCGGTGCGGGCGGCGAGTGACGGGGGAGCGCTAGCCAGGGGAGCACAGGTGTGAGTGGTCCTTGTGGGCGCGCGGTCCTATTTGGAAGTGGCTTTTAGAGATGAGAAAATCAGTTTCCTAAAGAGAAACCTCACGGGGTTTAGAGTTTGGAACCCACCCCAGCCTTTGGTGTTTGACTGACTATCCCTGGCAGTATGTGGTTCCCATGTTTCAAAGAACTGGAAAGATTCATCAAGCTCCAAAGATTTCAAATAGCTCTTTTAAAAGCACTTTGATGGTTTCAATGCAGACACATGAATTACATATCCCTTAAATTACACAGGGTTTTAAATCTAAGGGAAAATGCCTTTGGCAGGATGGATTGGTGTTTTTGTCTTGTGTGCATGTTTTAAGTGTGTGTAACAACGTACGTATTCAGGTGGATGATGGAAAGAGGAGAGGAGGCATCAGGCACAGGAGGCCGAGACTTCCTGCCACCTGGTCCCTGGCCCCCACCCCCATCACCCCCACCCCCCATCACCCCCACCCCCATCACCCCCACCCCCCAACCCCTAATCCCCCATCACCCCCACCCCCATCACCTTCCCCACCCCTAACCCCCCTGCCCTCGTGGCTCTCAGAGCAGAGGAGTGGCACACACTGGGCCCTTCCTGTTCCTTCTGGACAAGGGCAGTGCCATGGCCGCATGTGGCTCCCAAGGGCCCACAGGACAAGCCTTCACCTCTTCGTGCTGTCTCCACCCAGGTCCGTGGCGAATGAATGAATGATGCACAAAACAAATGGAGCGATCCCATCTCCACCCTTGCTGCACCTGCAGCTTGCCCACAACCTAAAATGATTCACCTTGTCAAGTCTCCCCAGGTCAGACCTTCAGGATATCAGCATCAACCGGGTGCCCTCGCCTGGGACAGGAGGCAGTTTGCTCTGCGGTGGACTCAGGCTTTGGAGTCAGGCCACCTGGGCTTGAATTCCTGCTCTGCCACTTCTCTGGGTGACCTCTTTAAATCTTCAGGGCCCTCATCTATGAAACAGGAGCATGGTGGTCCCTTAGTCATGGGTAGCTGTGAGGGTTAATCCAGATACGTGTAAAACACTTAGCAAAGGCCAGGCCCACAGGCTTCTTTAGGAATAAATGGTAGGAATTCTCTGATGGCCCAGTGGTTAGGAGTCTGTGCCTTTACTGCCCAGAGCACAGGTTTGATCCCTGGTCAGGGAGCTAAGATCCTGCAAGCTGGGCAACACGGCCCCAAGAAAGGAATAAATGGTATTTCTAGTGATAGTCAAGGCTATGGTTTTTCCAGTAGTCATGTATGGATGTGAGAGTTGGACTATAAAGAAAGCTGAGCACTGAAGAATTGATGCTTTTGAACTGTGGTGTTGGAGAAGATTTTGAGAGTCCCTCGGACTGCAAGGAGATCCAACCGGTCCATCCTAAAGGAAATCAGTCCTGAGTGTTCCTTGGAAGGTCTGATGCTGAAGCTGGAACTCTCATACTTTGGCCACCTGATGCGAAGAGCTGACTCATTTGAAAAGACTCTGATACTGGGAAAGATTGAAGGTGGGAGGAGAAGGGGACGACAGAGGACGAGATGGTTAGATGGCATCACCGACTCAATGGACATGAGTTTGGGTAAACTCTGGGAGTTGGCGATGGACAGGGAGGCCTGGCATGCTGCAGCCCGTCGGGCCGCAAAGAGTCAGACACAACTGAGCAACTGAACTGAACTGAGCGATAGTAGTGATGGAATATGCGGGGATAATGGTGGTGCTGATGGTGCTGACGGCAGACACCCCTCAAGCTCTTTTAGCATCGGGTCTCAGTGTCCCGACGCAGCCCTTCTGGTCCCTGTGCCTGTGACCTGTGCCGTGAGCGTTGGTGCCCAGGCTGTCTCCTCCCATCATGCTGTGCTGATGATGGTTCCCCAGAGCAGGTATCCTGTTCCTCTTTCAGGCCCAGCCCAGTGGGCAGGAATCAGCCCCCACCCGCCCAGCTCTGCGGTCTTGCAGAGTGGTAGGATAGCCCCCACCCCCCCAACCCTGACAGCATCCTCTCCTGGGGCCTAAAGAGATTCATCTGCTGATGCAGTGGGTATGCAGACAGACAGGCGGGCTCTCCCGCCCTGCCTGGTTCCGAGGGACTTTGCAGGAGATAAAATGATAAACTGTTTGTTAGAACAATACATATGGGAATGAGATTTCCCTAGAAGAGGGGTTTGGGAAGACAGATTTAGGGGTCATGGTTCTTCCAGAGCGGCAGAAAACATTGGTGAGCAGGCCCTGGGGATGGGCCAAGTCCACCCAGACAACTTCCGGTTTCCAGGGCATCCCTGGAGCAGCTACCAGAAAGGAAAGTCCCCTTGAGCACACTTCACCCTCCGCCCCAGGAGCCCTTGCTCCCTCTCACCCACCCCTGACTTGACAATGTGCTAGTTCCTAATCTGCTTCCTTTGGGAACTTGCTCTGTACATTTGCTCGTTCCTGTGGTTCCTGTTTGCTCAGCCCCAGTTCAGTTGGGATTGTAAGGATCTGGAGGGCAGTCTTGCTTCATCAGAAGTCTCACAAAGCCCTTAGCAGACAGCAGGGGGCCCCCGTATTTGGCATCTTGCAGGAATCTAGCACCGTGCCTTGCCCATCCTAGGCGCTGGCTTTCTGTGTAACGAATAGACAAATGCTCATTGCCCAAGGTAAGGGTGCGTGTCGTTTTCTCTGGGCAGGCTCCTTCCCAACTCAGGTGGCATCAGATGCCATGTGCTCCAGGCCATAGTTATGTTCAGGTGGGACCGCTGGCAGCTACCCTGTGAGATGCCCCTGGGGATGAGTCACCTGGCTGCTCCCAACACGCACCTCATGTTTTAAACCCAGCCCGAGAGCTCCTGGAGGACTCCTTGCCTCCTCTCGCTCACAAGGAAGACCCTTGTGATGTTAAGCAATCAGTATTATTAGGTTTTTAAAAACAAACGAATTCCTCATGTAGTCAGTTTTCATTCCAAATTCAGAAACGCTTCAAATCTCGAAACCCTCCACATCAGAAAATCCTGTTAAAAGCGCTAACTTTGCATTTTACCCTGTGATTCATCATGGACTGGGGGGCGGCCTAGGGTGGGGACAGAGCTGGCAATCCCAACAAAGCGCCACCATCGCCCTAATCTCTCTCTATTACGAAAATGGATGGCAAGATGGGGATTACTGCACCTATAAATCAGCGTTGTGTTCTGGATAATCTAATACATTTTTCAAGTGTTGTTCTCGCCGCTTGGCATGCACGGAACTGCTCAGTTGGCACAAAGTTTGCAATCAATCTCTCCTGCCCGCTCCCCACCCAGCCTCGCCACCTCCTCTGAACCTTCCTCATATTTTATACAGAAACCAGTTTGGATTCCCGGGGCATTCCAGCCAGTAAATGTTCCGAAGATTCATCTTTATGGACTAACGGCCCAGCCTTGCAGCATCTCAGCTTCTCAAGATGAAAAGGAATTTTATTTGGTGTATTAGGCTGCAAGAGGAGCAGATGCTGGCCGCTCGCTCGGTTCTCCTATTACCGCATGTGTTCTTCCCCAGAGAGGAGAGACAAGGCCCCAGAGATGGCCTCAAGGCTGGGGCCCTCAGAAGAATGAGCCTCCTGGCTTCCCTCCCATTCCAAGGCCTGCCTAGCAGTGCTAGCCCTGGGAGGCTCCCCAAGACCAAGAGGGGTAGGGATGGGAGTTGACCACAACCCAGCTCAAGCATCTCAGATGGTCCATGTTAAGGACTCCAACCAGGGTCAGGGAAGAGGGACCAGGGATCCAATAGACTAAGACAGCTGTTGGGGGAAGGGCACGGCCCCTCCAAAGGAAATGAAAACAGTTGCAATTTCGTTTGCTTTAAAGCATGGCCCTCATAATAAACGCACACAGCCCAGCAAATGTGCTGAGCAAACACCTCGGCCGTCATCAATATGCGGGGGCTGTTTATGGCCTCATAAACTCTGGAAGCAAGTGATATTGTCTTTTAAATCAATGGCCTCACGGACAGCCTTGGAGCTCCAGGAGGACAGGACACCCAGGCCGCGCCAGCACCAAAATGAACGGCTGCAGCGGCGGCTGAATGGTGCTTGGTCACCACCCCGGGGAATCAGGAGCCCATCTAGAGGACGGGGGGCATCCCAAGCGTGTGTCTGCGGCAGGATGCTCGGCCAGAACACCTGGAGGCTGAGGGGCGTCCTCCCCTGGGAGCCCGGCGATCCAGGGCCGCCAGGGTGTGGAGGGAGCCAGTGGGGGTCTGTCTGTCCTTCTGCCACTACAGACTGTGGGTCCCAGAGGGCGGCCCGGGTCCCTCTGCTTCGGAAACCCAGCCCTTGTATCAGGCCCATTCAGGGTATACGAGCAGGAGGCAAGGAGGCCAGGCAGCCAGGTGTCAAAGGTGGTCACGCAAGTGTTTCTGGGGGTGGATTCTGCATGGAGGGCCCCAGGAGATATGCCCATGCCCTGATCTTCTGTGAACCTGACTTTATTTGGAAAAAGAATCTTTTTAAAAAAATGTTATTTATATTTTGGCTGCACTGAGTTTTTGTTGCAATGATTGGGCTTCTCTTACTGTGGAGCACCGGCTGTAGGTCACAGGCTTGGTTGTCCCTCGGCGTGTGGGATCTTCCCAGACCAGGGATTGAACCTGTGTCTCCTGCTTTTGGCAGGTGGATTTCCTAACCACTGGACCACCAGAGAAATCCCTGGAGAAAGAAAATCTTGACATGAGATCATCTGGAATTATCTGGGTGGGCCCTGAATCCTGACAAATGTCCTTAGAGGAGAGGGGCAGAGGGAGGTTTGAGACCTAAGTCGGAGGGTACAAAGGAGACGTGGAGGCCCTGTGGCCGCAGCGGCAGCAACTGGAGTGTTGTGACTCCAAGCCAAGCGGCACCCAGGGCTGCAGGCGCCCCCAGAGAGGCATGGGCCAGATGACCCCCACCCCAACGGCTGCCCCCGGCCTTGACTCCAGACTTCTGGCCTCCACACCACAAGAGAATACACTCCTGTTGTCTTAAGCCACCAGGGTTGTGGTAATTAGTAACAGCAACCACAAAGACTAAGGCACTTCTCTTCCCCAAACTTGGGCTCAGAAAGGCAACGTGCTTGCTATTGGGTCTTCCAGTAGCCGCCTCTACATTCTGGGTTCTGGTTGAAGTGCCCAAACTGGTGGGGACAGCCCCGCATGGCAGAACACGGGAGAAATCCAGCCCCCCTGCCCTCCTTTCTTGGCCCCAGCGAGCGCCCTTATAATAGAACCGTTCAAAGCGCAGGTGGCTTTGTACGCCTCAATTTGTTAACCTGCTCCACGGCTCCTGCCGGGGAAAAGCATCAATTAAAGCAGCAGTTGCCACTGAAATTTCACAGAAGGCACACGCGGGCCTGGGGACGGGTAACAGGAACCTGTGATACAGGCGTGTGGTTGGCACCCGGCAGCCGGCGTCACCCTGCCGAGACCCCGCCATCTCAAGCTCTGCGCTGGCGCTCAGCTCCCGCCTAGAGTGTGTCCTGATGCTTCTCACTGGTTTCCTGCAAGCGCCCACCCCCTCCCTGAAGAGCGGGCAGCACCCAAGCCTTGTTGCTGTTCAGTCACTCAGTCGTGTGCGACTCTTGCAACCCCATGGACTGCAGCACGCCAGGCTTCCTGGTCCTTTGCTGTCTCCTGGAGTTCGCTTAAACTCATGTCCATCGAGTCAGTGATGCCATCCAGCCATCTCATCCTCTGTCGTCCCCTTCTCCTCCTGCCCTCTATCTTTCCCAGCGTCAGGGTCTTTTCCAATGAGTTGTTTCTTCGCATCAGGTGGCCAAAGTATTGGAGCTTCAGCTTCTGCATCAGTCCTTCCACATTTTAAGTGTGGTTTAAGATCAAGTTCTCTGCCTTAAAGGATCAGATTCCTCAAATCGTTCATACCCAGAGACAGAGTCCTTCCTCTCACAATAGGCTCCCAGGAGAAAGGTAAGGGCTCCGGAATGACAGTTTATCAAACTACAATGAGAAAGAGTTAGGCTCAACAGTGTGAAGTTGTCAGTATTCAAATGCTTTCTACCTAGAAGAGTGGCAATATCATAAGGTTTAACAGTAACCTTAGCTCGGGGATCTGGAATGCTCAGATCCACGTGGCCACGGTTGTCCCCTGCAGCTCCCATACATGCGAAGCCCAATTATAATCAAAGAGGTACTTGGTGAACGATGAGCAGGAGTGAGGTTTCTGGGTGGGGCAGGGCGATGAGAAACAAAAAAGCAGCCATGACAGCTGTCAGCTGGGAGCTGGCCTGGCCCTCGCAGCTCAGCCGTGATGTTCTTTTGTTGAACAAACACAATTTCAGTGAACACCAACATCGAACAAGGTCACTCTGTGACCAGGATGGAGAGAAAACAAGGCCACTCCATAATCATGATTGAACACAGACAAAAAAAAATAAGCATACTGTTTAAACCACCAAGTGAGCGCATGCCCCTCTTTCCACCTGGCATGACAGCTATTTCTCTACCAGTTACAATCGCACATAAAACGTGCTGCCCAGTCATAGCCAGTTTCAATGTTCTGGGTTCCAATCCAGAATGATTGCCCCAAACAAGCCCAAACCCTAAAGGAAGCCCCCCGACCACCTCCAGTCCCCTTACTCAGATTCTCCAAGGTTCCCCACAAGATGTCATCTCCCTGGTGGCCAATACCAAGAAACCCAGCTTTGTTCAACCGCCCATGTGTTCCAGGTCTGTTTGGCTACTGGACGTTGCCGACAGCATCAGGCTCTGCCAGCCCAACCTGGCAACTCTGCGCTGAGGGTCGGCTTGCCTCTCTCCAGTACCATCACCATGCCCAGCATAATCACGTCCACCATCACCCCCACAGTCCCCACCACCCCTCTGTTAAGTGATTTACGTGCATTTCATCTTTTCATCCCTCTTCAACTCACAGGGATAAGCCCAGTTATCTCCATTTCCCCAAGTAAAGCTAGGTGGCTCAGAGAGGTTAAGTAACTGGCCCAAGATCACACAGCTAGTAAATGGCCAAGAAGCGGCTCAAAACCCCAGTTGCCATGTACCCTCTACTGCTTCCCACCCAGCAACGTGCCCCAGGGCTAGACCGAGACGTGCCGTGCCCCCTCCCCGTTCCCCTCTGCCATCACATCTCCCCCCACTTCCCCTTCGCTCGGATATGAGCTGCCAGTAGCTGATTCTGTGACTGCCTTGTGCAGTCCTGGCTGACCTGCATCTGACTTGTAAACTGTTGTGTTTCTTTAAGGTGGCTTTGCACATGTTTGCTCTGGCCTTGCGTGTAGGTTTCATAATTTAACTTTTACAAGAAGACTTTATTTCACCTCCATATCCAAGTGCTCAAGTCTCTCTTCCTGTTGCCTCCATGTGCCAGATGCAGTGAACACATAAATTCTTTCTGGAGCCAAGAATAGAAACTAAGATTTATGACTTTCAATCTATTACTGTAACCCGTAGGATCTCTAACTCCTCATATCCTTTATTTCACGACCATATTTTTCTTCATAAATGGCCCCTTTTTAAGACGCTCAGCTGTTGGGCTAAGAGGCCCAATGCAGAGTTTTAAATTCAGATGATTCAGGCTGAGAACATACTCAGCATCTGAACTATGGTTGAAAAATACCCTTTTTACATGCTTGAGTGAGTCCAGGACAGCTTAAAGGATTTTCTTCAATTTCAAAAAAAAAAAAATAATTCACTTCTGGAATGATGAAAAAATATGATAAATTTCTACACAAAAGTCATGCCTTGAGAGAGAATAGCTTATGTGGCTGGGAAAACCCGAGGTTTTGAAAAAAATGCAGCCCAGCCTGCCAGCCAGGCTTCCACAGGCTCCTCATGTGTACGTCATGGGTGTTTTCCAGAGAGTCAGGCTCAGGTGGGGCTAGGGGAGTCCCAAGGCTGAGCTTTCTTCTTCAGATGCGTGTGTGTGCGCACACGTGTGTGTGTGTGAAACACTCACTCAGGACAAAGAAACTGTAATTAGACTGGCCATAACGTATTTTAAATTATATTTGACGTTATCAAATGTGAAAGGAGGACTTTTCTGCTTAGGAAAGGTGGAATGGGCTCTTGGCGCCATTCGCAGGCAGTGCGCAGCCCCCATGCTGCAGAGGCGTCTAGAAGCAGCCCTGGAAGTCCTCAGAAGGCGCGTCGCGGGCTGTGGCGGCCGCTCCTGCCCTGGCCGCTGGGTGCCCAGCGCTCGGAGCTGGGAGCGCTTTTCTGGCTGTCGCGGTGGTTTCCTGCCGTCTGTCCCCAGCTCTGGGCCTGGCTCCTGATGGGGGCCTCACCAGGCTCCCAGACCTGCTCTCCAGCCTGGGTCCCCTCCAGGCCCCCCGACCCAGGAGGGACACCAAGAGAGGCCGTGCCCCGTTCAAGTGTTCCTGAGAAAAACCTCCAGACCGGGTCAGAGCTTCCCTCATGGCCTGAGTACCCAGCGACTCTTCTCCTCCCTCAATGCCTCATTTGGAAGGAAACATAAATTTGACGGCTCCACAGAACCGTTGTCTCATCCGCTGTGCTCAGAGCCAATGCCCCCTCCCTGCGAAAAAAAAAACACAGAAACAAAGGAAGAGCAGCCAACATTGCCGTCTCCCCAAAGCCCTTGGACAGCTGCCGGGAGAAGAGATGCGCTTTCAGACACATCCAGGAGGCTGTCTTGTTTTCCTGTTAATATCGCACGGTGGTGATCGCAGTAACAAAAGCACTGGAAGGCTCCCGTCTCACCACCCGCCTCTGCAGCCCCGTCTGCAGGGGATGCTCGCCACCCCCGATGTAGCGTGGCGGGCCCGCGGCAGGGTCTGTTCTGGCCTCGAAACGTCAGACCCTTGGAGCAGAGGCCGTGGGCTGGCCCCTCCACGCAGCCCCCGCACCCCGCACCCACCCTCGCCCACCCCAACTCATCCTTACCCCCCCAGCTCATCTGATCCAATAAGGTGGGCCCCCCGCGGATCCCCCAGACCCCCACCGCCCCAGGGGGCGCCTCCAACACAGGCTCAGGCATGAGCCGCGGGGTCCAGACGCATCAACGCCTGCGCAGCCGCCCCAGCCATATATTGATTTTTGTTACAGCCGCGAGGCCCATCCAATTAAAAAGCATCACCCGCCTGTTCCAAGCCTTCCTTCTTGCCAAGTGTGTTTGCAGCTGGCAGAAAACAGTGCTGTTGGTTCAACGTGGCCTTGTTTCCTCTGCTGGTCAGAGTTTGGAAGCACCTCCTGATGCTGAAAAGTCTTGAGATGGATTCTCTGAGGTGATAGTAACAGACCCTTGAGCCTAGAGGCGGGTGGGGCCAGGGCCTGTTTCCTCGTCTGGAGCTGGAGTTGCCACTATTTTTTTTTTTAATATTTATTTATTTTAATTTTGGCTGCACTGGGACCTTGCTACTGCACCCGGGCTTTCTGAAGTTGCAGCAAGTCGGGGCTGCTCTCAAGTTGCAGCTCACGGGCTTCTCACTGCGGTGGCTTCTCTTGCTGTGGAGCAGGGGCTCCAGGCCACACAGTCGTCGGTGTTGCGGCTCCTGGACTCTAGAACACGGGCTCAGTAGGTACAGCACAAGGACTCCGTTGCCCCGCAGCACATGGGATCTTCCCGGACCAGGGATGGAACCTGTGTCCCCACCCCCTGCATTGGCAGGAGGATTCGTAACCACTGGGCCACCAGGGAAGTCCCTCTGACTATGTTTGAATTTCTGTCTGGGCTTATTGACACTGGCCAAGCTGCTGAAGAGGGCAGGGGGAGAAAGGATGATTCTGCAGGGGTAATTCCTGCCCAGCAAGTAGTGATTATTAACTACCAGGTGGATGGGGAGTAGGGCGAGACAGGGTAGCCATTTGAATTTTCAGAGCAAACCAGAAACATGAGCTTCTTAGCATCACATAAACATGAAGCGTGAAAGACAAATAGAAGCAGGACACATACGTGCCCCCAGGAGGCCTGTGTATGTGTCTCTCTGAGAGATGAGTCCCCTGGTGGAGGCAACGAATACATTGAAAAAGATAGGCACTGATAACTCAGACAAACCTGGGTTTCAACCCTTTTTCCAGCTGTGTGACTTCAGGCAAGTTACTTAATCTCTCCGAAGGCCATCATCTCTAAAAGCTGGTGAATAATACCTTCCTTTAGAGATAAAACAGCATTCTCACAGAAAACTTCTGTAAGAGTACCTAGCAAGCAGTGATTGATGGACAAAAATTTAATTGTACTCTGTAGTTTTCTGCAACTTTCAACACTCTTCCTTATGTCTATTTGCACAAGTCTGGCGGTATCTCAAGGTCTATATTTAACTTTATTCCCTTCTGGTTCAGGGTAGCAAAGAAAGAAGTTAAATTATGCACAGAAAAAGATTCACTGCCAAACCCTACTTTTCTTCTTAGAGATACTCTTTATGTCTCCACACTTCTCAAGGTTTCCTTTTACACCCAAATTTCTGTGCAGGGACCCAGCGATACAGCAACACAGCTATCCATGGTGGTGAGGGGGTGTCTCCTCTCAGGGTTTGCTGTTGTGTCGTTTCCTTCAGTATGGTCTTCACGATGTTGCCACTAAGCGCATGTGAGCAGGGTGTGATGCACGAGTTAAGCCATGGGCTGGGGAATTGACCCGCCTGCCTGGAACCTCTGCCATTTTAAAATACATTTATTTATTTTATGTTTGGCTGCATTGGGTCTTAGGTGCAGCATCTTCGTTGCAGCGTGCCGGCTTCTCTCTAGTTGTGGCCCAGGGGCTCTGAGCGTGGGCCTCTGTGGTTGTGGCATTTGGGCTTAGTTTGCTCCAGGGTATGTGGGCTCTTAGTTCCCAAACCGGGGATTGAACCCCCATCCCTGCATTAGAAGGCGGATTCTTAACCACTGGACTGCCAGGGAAGTCCCGATGGAACCTTTAACATTAACTCGTTTTGTGATCCAGGCTCTCCAGGTCTCAGTGTACTTGTCTATTAAATGGAGATGACAAGAAGGGCCCTCCTTTCCCGGGACCGTTGATTCAGGACGACTGAGCTTTAGGCTCCTGACAACAAATTAACCATTATTTTGCCATATTGCACTCTCCTGAAATAACTTTTTATAGGAAGTAACCATTCTGAAGGAGATCAGCCCTGGGATTTCTTTGGAAGAAATGATGCTAAAGCTGAAACTGCAGTACTTTGGCCACCTCATGCGAAGAGTTGACTCATTGGAAAAGACTCTGATGCTGGGAGGGATTGGGGGCAAGAGGAGAAGGGGACGACAGAGGATGAGATGGCTGGATGGCATCACTGACTCGATGGACGTGAGTCTGAGTGAACTCCGGGAGTTGGTGATAGACAGGGAGGCCTGGTGTGCTGTGATTCACGGGGTCGCAAAGAGTCGGACACGACTGAGCGACTGATCTGATCTGATCTGAACCAAATTATTTCTGACTCAGATTTGAGATCCCATTACCTGCCTCCTTGCCAGAATGTGGCAAGGTCAGTCTTTTTAACTTAGCCATTCTAACGGGGATGTAACTGTCTCGCAGTGGTTTTAATTTGCATTTCTCTAAGGAAGAAGTTTTTGAACATCTTCATGTGATTGTTTGCCATATGTGTATCTTCTTTGGGCTTCCCAGGTGGCTCAGTAGTAAAGAATCTGCCTACTAATGCAGGAGATGCAGGTTCGATCCCTGGGCCAGGAAGATCCCCAGGAGTAGGAAATGGCAACCCCCTCCAGGATTCTTGCCTGGGAAATCCCATGAACAGAGGAACCTAGTGGGCTCCAGTCCATGGCTTCACAAAGACTCGGACATGACTTAGCAACCAAACAACAGCAGCAACACATCTTCTTTGGCATTATCTAACAATCTGGCAAACTGTTCAAATCTTCTATCTAGGTTTTAGTTGTGTTATTGTCTTTTTTACTGAGTTATGAGAGTTTTCAAAACTTTCTTGGTACAAGTCCTTTATCTATAAGTATTTTGCAAATATTTTCCCCCAGTCTATTGCATGTCTTTTCATTCTCTTAGCATCATCTTTTAAAGAGTTGAAATTTGTAATCTTGATACAGTCTACATTATAAATCAACTATGTTCCAATAACAACTAAAATAATAAATAATAAAATTAGCCATGACCTAAAAATAATCTTGATAAACCCAATTTATCACTTTTTTTTTCTCTTATGAGTCACGCATATGGTATTGTAGCTAAAAAATCTTTGCCTAAACCTAAGTCACAAAATTTTTTCCTACGTTTTCTTTGGGAATTGTTATAACTTTAGGCTTTGCATTGAGTTTCATGATCCATTTGAAGTTAATTTTTGTATATGGTGTGAGATTTGGATGGAGGTTCTTTTTTTAAATTATGAATGAATGTTTGTTCCAGCATCATCGGTTGGAAAGATTATCCTTTCCCCACCGAGTTGCCTTTGCATCTTTGTTGAAAATTAACTGACCCATCTTTGTGTGGGTCTCTTCTGGAGAGAGCCTTGATCTTCACTGCACAATCCGGTACTGAAATTCTCTGCTTCTGGCTTCAGCCCTTTGAAACTCCGCCCCATGGTTTCCAGACAGGCCCCCGTCTCCCCCCCACACCTCGGCACTGCTTGCTGTTGAGTCCCCAGGACAGCCCACATGGGCTGCTCTTCTACATCCTTCAGGTCCTGGAGCCTTGCCCTTGTGGGGCTTGGCTGCAGATGAACCCACAAATGTCCCAGAGCTGGATGGTCCCAAACCGTGTTTTCCAGGAGGTGTCATATACAAAAGCACGCTCCCCACTCTGGCCCATAGACCCAGATGCCCAAGGGACTCTGCAACCCTGACCAAGCTGGTGGGCCCAGAGCCCCCTCACTTCCACCCACCCCAGTACCCCACCTCCCAACCTTACCTCGCCTTATCTCCAGTCAGGCTGGAGAACCTTCAGGAGAAAGATCAGTTAAAAGATCCCACCTGTTGCTTGGAAACACGGAAAGCTAATCCCTCGGGCAGCCCCATCTCAGCTGTGTCTCCACCTCCAGCCGCCTGGGGAGGGCTGCACAGAGAGGAGGGAATATCAGAAGAATCTCTTGCTCATTTCCCCAGCAGTTAGGAAGCAGATGAAGCCAGAACTGGCTCTACACTTGGCAAAGCACCTGGACACAATAATATGCCAATAAAATGATTAAATGTCTCCACAGCGAAGCCCCAGTGCATTTATTTACCTTTTACTGACCTCTGATGAATGTCTGCCAAATACTAGCACGGCACAGAAAGGCACAAGCAAAGTGTCTGCCACCAGGCAAGGTTTAACCTGACCTTGTGGTTTCCTTCTTCCCCAAGCTGGAGAACCCAGGAAATCATCCCCACTCTTTAAGCCACGTCCCCAGTAGGTCATTGAATTGGTACTGAATTGCAAAACTAACAATAAAAACGCTTCCTTTTTTCAAGATGTTCTTTTGTAAAACTGGGCTTCCCTTGTGGCTCAGCTGGTAAAGAATCTGCTTGCTATGTGGGAGACCTAGGTTCGATCCCTGGGTTGGGAAGATCCCCTGGAGAAGGGAAAGGCTACCCACTCCAGTATTCTGGCCTGGAGAATTCCATGGGGTTGCAAAGAGTCGGACACGACTGAGCGACTTTCACTTTTTAAAATTAATTAATTTATTTTTGGCTACACTGGATCTTCCTTACCATGAGAGGGCTTTCTCCAGTTGAGGCAAGCAGGAGCTACTCTTGGCTGCGGTGCTCGGGCTTCTCACTGTGGCGGCTTCTCTTGCTACGGTGCACAGGCTCCAGGGCGGGCGGGCTTCAGGAGCGGCCGCACACTGGTTCAGTACTTGCAGTGTGCAGGCTTAGTTGCTTCTCGGCACGTGAGATCTTCCTGGACTAGGGACTGAACCCATTGAATCTGCACTGGCAGGCAGATTCCTATCCAATGTGCCACCAAGAAGTCCAGATGTTTCCTTTATCAAACAAAACTGATCTTCGCTCGGGAGCAACGCAGGGGGCTGTGTTCCTTCCTCAACATCCCCAGCTCTGGCTTAAGGATGGCGTGCCACCAGTGTTAGGACATTCAACTAACTGGAAAGCACGTGGTCTGCAGCTAGCAGAAAACACATACCCAGAGAGTCCTACCACGGTGTTCTGCAAACAAATATTTTTAAGTCCGGGGGTGGGGGTTGATGGTAAAATTCATTTGAGAAACCTGTCTACTTTATTCCTCCTGTAAAATTCATAGCATACTTTATCATATTAAGACTCTGGAAAGTTCTGACGCAGCAAATTCACTTGCTGCACTAAATTCACCTGCAAATTTCCCAAACTTACTTAAGCTAAGAACACTTATGTGTTCTAAGGAAAGGAAAGTGAAGTCACTCAGTCGTGTGCGACTCTTTGCGACCCCATGGACTGTAGCCTACCAGGCTCCTCCATCCATGGGACTTTCCAGGCAAGAGTACTGGAGTTGGTTGCCATTTCCTTTTCCAGGGGATCTTCCCGATCCAGGGATTGAACCCGGGTCTCCCACATTGCAGGCTGATGCTTTACGGTCTGAGCCACCAGGGAAGCCCTGGTGTTTTAAACTGTGTTTTAAGTTCCATGTTTTAAACCCAGTATTTATTAACACCAGGGAACTCAGTTGGGAAATGATGTTCCAAAGAAATTGCATAAGATATTTCCATGAAAGCAGTGTCTGTTGCTCTGTTCTGTTTAACCCACTTCTTAGAATCAGAAGGCGGCGGGCCGGGCGCCGGGCGGTTCCCTGGCGGCGCAGCAGCTGTCTCCTTTTGGAGCTGCGCATCAATTCTCCCCTCCGAGGGGGTGGCCCGTGAATGGTGAGAGGATGAGGAGTTGGGGCCCTCTGGCATTCCCAGCTTGGGATGCAGAAGGAAACAAAGAGGTCTTCCAGCCCCACGGGATGGGAGTGGAGGGAGAAGCCCCCCCACCCCCCAGCAGAGCCTGGCAGTCAGCCAGGTCATTAACTAAGACTGCTCAGGAGCTCCTAGGTCAGATGCCCACCTCCCCTAGGTCGCACAGCAAGTTTCTAGCACATGCCTTTTTTTCTTTCCTCTCATGCCAGTTTTCCAAAAGAAATTCATTTCCCTACCCCCGCCCCCAGTGTCATGACTGAATTAAAAACGTTTCTCCAGCTCACTTTCTCCAGCACTGCATCCCTATCCTTCTCCAAACTCGTGTTTGGGAAGGACGGGGTCAGCCGTGGAGCACTCTCAGGCTTTTAGGAGGTGTCAGCCCCCCCACAATGGCATCGCTACAGGAGCGTGGCTTCTGCCTTAGTTAAGCGCCTCCGCTGCCCCTGAAGTGCAATGCGATTCCGTGCTGCCGGGCCGGGGACCGAGCTGTCCCCAAACCCCCGCATCAGCAACTCAGGCCACCCTCCTCTCCCCTCCGCCCGTCTCTCTCTCGCACAGCTCTTTGCTGTCATCTGGAGCTCGGCGCGCTCATTCTAATTCTTCATGCCTTGTTATGCTGTCCATTTCTTAATCTATTTATGCTGACTTTATTTTTAGTGTGCCTATTGTGACGGCGGATCCTGAAATTGCCCGGGTTGTTTTCTGAAAATGGCCGTTACCAAACCGTCACGCAGGCCCCGAATAGAATGATGTCAGCCCCGGGCGGTTCCCTGGCGGCGCAGCAGCTGTCTCCTTTTGGAGCTGCGCATCAATTCTCCCCTCCGAGGGGGTGGCCCGTGAGAGACGTGGACGGCCGCCGTCTCGCCGAGAAGGCTCGCTGCTTCTCCTTTCGGAGGATTTCTTCAAACATTAATAAATTCCCTCCCCTCTCCCTATCTTTTGTTGGCAAACCATAAAAAATGCAAATGATCCAGAAACCCATTAATTTTTAGAAGGTTGCAGCTGTTCTTCTGTATTCACAAGACACGCTGAGTGCATGTAGGGTGTCTCTGGCCACAAACACGTGGAAGATGCTGTCCGTCACAGACGCGTCACAGCTCCAGATATGAGCCATTACTCGGCCGTGGACACGCAAGCCGATTGCTTTCAAAGTGCTTTCCACACCCAAAGTATCAGGAGCAGAGGCGATAGCCCTCTTGTATATCCAATAGCGGGGCTTCCCAGGCGGCGCTAGTGGTAAAAATAAAAAAACATCCGCCTGCAACGCAGGAGACCTGGGTTCGATCCCTGGGTGGGGAAGATCCCCTGGTAGCACTGTAAAGTTCCTCTTGCTTGGGTGGAGGGCAGGTGCCAGCACTGACAGGCTGTCCTTCTGGTTACCATCCAGGTGAGGGCCCGTTTGCTGCAAGCCGGCTGGTGGAACTTGGTTAGACTTCGAGCTCATAATTGCAAGCATCGAAGCCTTTCCTTCCGGTGGTTCTCGACATGTCGCAATAGTTAGTATTCCTGCAAGAGAACACGGTCGGTCTTCCTTCCACCTTCCATAATCCTCACCCCGTGCTCGTCATGGCCCATCCAAAAGCTCTTCTTTCTTTCCCTATTTTGCCTCCCAGGAGCATCTGGGTTTGGTGGAGGGAGGGATTGGGGATCCCGTGACATCAGCCTCCCAAGGGACACTGTGTGGATCGCAGCGGATCACGCAGCCCCATGACTGCTCCAGGACCAGGCACGTGACCCCGTGGTGACCAGTGAGGCACAAGGCAAGCCTGCTGGGGGGCCTCCTGGCAAAGGCTTGCCCCATCCCAGTTAAAAAGACAAAGTCAATTAAGGAAAAAGTCTTTTGTACCTTCTTTTTTCTGTCTCAGAGAGCGATCTTGTGTGCTCTCGGACACTCGTGGCTGTCCTGTGACCATGAGCGGCAGGACTAGGATAGACAGCCCGGTGCTGAGGCTGGGGGAGTGGGACCCAGGAAACCATCCAGCCCCCGCACCCACCCCGGACCTGCTGACCTCCAGACCTCCAGCCACGGGAGACAGTTGCCTCCCTTCATGCTTAGCTACTGGGTGTCAGGGGTTTTGTTACAGCACGTCAGAAGCATTTCTGACGGACGCGAGGCTATCTGGGTTGGAAAAGACCTTACAGTCATTGTCGTCTGGAACCATGGCTCTGGGCTGCCTGGAGCCTGCTCTGTCATTTCCACCAAGTGATCTTCTACGCTGTGCTTGAATGATCAGATGAGGAGAAGAAGGAATAGCTTCCTTGTAGATCTCCCAGGCTACTCCTGAGCACTTCTGCTGGGAAGTCTTCCTGACGTGATGGGAGAATTCAGTTTGCCAGAGTTCAAAGGCAGACAGGCTGGAGAGGCCAGACTAGCACACGGGCTGCTCCCCCAACAAGACGCGGGGTGTGGGGGCTGAGCCTGCCTGTGAAGGCCGGGGAACACAGAGCAAGGCTGCAGGGAGGAGATGCCCAAGGGGCAGTCACCGAGGTGAGCCCTGCCCCCAGCTTCTCCCTCGTGAGTTACTCTGGAGGGTTATTCTTTAAACCCTTTTATTTAAATATAATTCATATATACCGTAACAATTCACCCACCTAAAGTGTACAAGCCTGTGTCTTTTTAGTGTTTTCACAGATACGTACAATCATCATCAGAACCAATTTTGGATAATTTTCATCAGCCAAAGAGAAACCTTTAAGTTTTGCTCGTCTACTCGACACCTCCCCTGCCTCCCCCAGGCTCAAGTCTAATCTTTCCATCCCTATAGATTTCCCTGCTCTAGACATTTCATAAAATTGAATTATACAATAGACGGTCTTTTGTGACCGGCTCCTTTCATTTAGCATAATGTTTTCAAAGTTCATCCATGCTATTCCAGCACTCATTTCTTTTTATGGCCGAAAAAGTGCTCCACTGTGTAGCTCTCCAGCCAGTTCTTGTTATTTTTGGTCGTTGCGTTCTGTAAAGTCACCATGAACACTGAACTAGCAAATAACTGCACGGCTGCTGGTGGGCAAATTCAGGGTTGGGTTTCTGTGAGCCTCTGGCCACCACAGACTCATCAAGTAGTCAGTACATCACCTTGTTTTATGATATTTCTGTTTAAAGGCACCTTATTTGATATATATTGCTGACTCATTAACATCGAGCTCATGGCCAACAGCACAATAACTCAAATCTGAAAGAGCAGGGGGCTGGGAGAGAGAGGGTTGCCCACGAGAAGCCATAGGACAGACACACCCGTGTCAGCCTGATGACAGGTTTCTGGGGCCGAGGGCTGGGGGGCCGGGGCTGGGGGGTGGGGTGGGCTGGCTTCCAGGACTGAAACCAGGTAGGCCCAGATGGCTGCTCACCCTTGCTGCCTCCCTCAGAGCTTCTGCTCACCCAGAGCCCTGCTTATACCCCCTGAGGTCGGAACAAAGCCTAACCTCCTCCCTCACTCTACGACCTTTCCAGCGTCTAAAAGCGCATCTTGGATCCTCCCAGGTTCGTAGCCCTTCCTCGCGTTGCACTGAATGACAGAGGCCAATGGCCAGTCAGAGTGAGTCTCTCCCGGTCCAACGACCAGACTGCACTTTCCCAGTCTCTCTGGCAGGGAGGCGTGGCCACGGAGGTTCTAGAATGTGAGCCGAAGGCCTGTGGCCACTTCCAGACCTGCCACTCCCAGTCTCTACGCTCTTTCGGCTTCACTGCTGGAGGGGGGCTGACCCCCGCCTAGGAACACAGTGCCTACATTTGTTTGTACCTGTGGTCATTTATTTGTGGGGGGTCTGTCTTTCCCACTTGAACGTAACCTTCACGAGGACGGACACCCTCTCCCCTGGGGGCATGACGCTTGGTGAAGTGGGTGAGCGTATCCGGTTCTCACCTGTTCCTCTCGGTGGCCCACTCCCCCGTCTAGTGACAGCAGCAGCCCCAACCCAGGCCTCAAACCCCAGGCGACCCCGTGGCCACAGAGGGAGAGGCCTGAGCCCACCCCCAGAGCACCTGGGGGTCACAGAGGAGGGCAGCTTTCTTTTTCCCTGGTGTCACCTCATTATTTGTCAGGTCGTGGCCTCCCGCTGGAAATAACAAGATGAACAAGTCCATCACTTCAGCTTCTCTCAGTCCTCATTTCTCTGTGATTTCTTAATTGATAATCATTTATTTTCCATAATCAGCTCATTAAAAATTTTTTTGGAAGAATTTTCTTCTGTGTTTATCAGCCAAAATGCCAGGAGCTGGTACATACTGTTAGAGAGGGCCACCCAGGTCTGGACCAGGTGCTGGGTGACGGGACTGAGATAAGGAGGTGCTGTGTGGGTTGAAAGCCTGAGGCTGTCTGTAGCACTGTGCTCTTTCTGGAAAGAAGTTTGCCTTCTGCGGACAGGAGTAAGGAGTTCAGCGGTGGCCCTGAGCAGCCAGGGTTCTACCTAGTGCCTCACAGAACTGCCCACCCCTAAAACCATCACCACGCCCACCACTGTGATCATCTCTGCATTTACGGGCTGTGTATCAGGTCCTCTGTGCTGCTGTTTAGTTGCTAAGTTGTGTCTGACCCTTTGCGACCCTATGTACTGTAGCCCACCAAACTCCTCTGTCCATAGGGATTCTCCAGGCAAGAAGACTGGAGTGGGTTGCCATTTCCTGATTCTGCAGATCTTCCTGACCCAGGGATCGTACCCTCGTCTTCTGCATTGGCAGGCAGATTCTTTACAAGTTGAGCCACCTGGGAAGCCCATGAGGTCCTCTAGTAGGTGCCTAACCCACAAGATCATCCAGAAGTAGCACTCTGAGGCCAAAACACTTTGATCACAGATGCGGCAACCCCAGCACAAGTTATGAAGGCACAGGTGAAAACAACGCATATGACCCTCACCCCGGCGCACGTGGCCGACAACCAGGGACATGAGGGACCTGTGCTAAGATTTCCCGGGCAGCTGGGGGCGCCTGCACCCGGCTGGGGACTGCTGCTCTAGGCCTGATGAAGCTGGGAGCCTCGTCTCCCTGCAGAGCTGGGGATCAGCCGGACGCCTCTGCTCTGGTGTGCACGCCTGGCCCAGGCTCAAGGGGTGCCAGCTACTCCAGTTAAGCGTTTTCCCATAGCGATGGCAAAAGCGCAAGTAATCAAATGGGAACAGACAGGGTCTCCAAGGAACCATCACGTCACCCTCCCCAGGTGGCCACTAACTGAAGCGAGTCATGTGGGCCAGCCAGAGCCAGAGAGGCAGGGACACCTCGCTCACTGTAACCTCACTGAGGACATGTGGTTGGTTGACACACTGAGTGTGTTAATGATACTTGACATGCCCTCCCATTCCTTCCCAGGTGGTGCTAGTGATAAAGAACCCGCCTGCCAGTGCAGGAGATGTAAGAGACGCGGGTTCCATCCCTGGGTTGGGAAGATCCCCTGGAGAAGGACGTGGCAACCCACTCCAGTATTCTTGCCTGGAGAATCCTGTGGACAGAGGGGCCTGGTGGGCTGCAGTCTGTGGGGCTGCAAAGAATTGGATAGGACTGAAGCCACCTGACAGGGCACACCCTCTCCCTCCACGTGGTGGGGGCCCCCAAGCCCCCCTCCTCTGCTGAGAAGCCAGGTCAGGGTGAGGGCTGAGAGTGGGCAGGGAGGCAGGCACGTGGAGAGGCCCTCGTCCAAGAACCCGTCTCAGTTCAGTTCAGTCGCTCAGTCATGTCCGACTCTTTGCGACCCCATGAATCGCAGCACGCCAGGCCTCCCTGTCCATCACCAACTCCCGGAGTTCACCCAAATTCACATCCATCGAGTCAGTGATGCCATCCAGCCATCTCATCCTCTGTTGCCCCCTTCTCCTCTTGCCCCCAATCCCTCCCAGCATCAGAGTCTTTTCCAATGAGTCAACTCTTCGCATGAGGTGGCCAAGGTACCGGAGTTTCAGCTTTAGCATCATTCGTTCCAAAGAAATCCCAGGGCTGATCTCCTTCAGATGGACTGGTTGGATCTTTTTGCAGTCCAAGGGACTGTCAAGAGTCTTCTCCAACACCACAGTTCAAAAGCATCAATTCTTCGGCGCACAGCTTTCTTCACAGTCCAACTCTCACATCCATACATGACCACAGGAAAAACCATAGCCTTGACTAGACGAACCTTTGTTGGCAAAGTAATGTCTCTGCTTTTCAATATGCTATCTAGGTTGGTCATAACTTTCCTTCCAAGGAGTAAGCATCTTTTAATTTCATGGCTGCAGTCACCATCTGTAGTGATTTTGGAGCCCAAAACAATAAAGTCTGACACTGTTTCCACTGTTTCCCCATCTATTTCCCATGAAGTGATGGGACCGGATGCCATGATCTTTGTTTTCTGAATGTTGAGCTTTAAGCCAACTTTTTCACTCTCCACTTTCACTTTCATCAAGAGGCTTTTGAGTTCCTCTTCACTTTGTGTCACAAGGGTGGTGTCATCTGCATATCTGAGGTTATTGATATTTCTCCCAGCAATCTTGATTCCAGCTTGTGTTTCTTCCAGCCCAGCGTTTCTCATGATGTTCTCTGCATATAAGTTAAATAAGCAGGGTGACAATATACAGCCTTGACGTACTCTTTTTCCTATTTGGAACCAGTCTGTTGTTCCATGTCCAGTTCTAACTGTTGCTTCCTGACCTGCATACAAATTTTTCAAGAGGCAGATCAGGTGGTCTGGTATTCCCATCTCTTTCAGAATTTTCCACAGTTTATTGTGATCCACACAGTCAAAGGCTTTGGCATAGTCAATAAAGCAGAAACAGACGTTTTTCTGGAACTCTCTTGCTTTTTCAATGATCCAGCAGATGTTGGCAACTTGATCTCTGGTTCCTCTGCCTTTTCTAAAACCAGCTTGAACAACAGGAAGTTTATGGTTCACATATTGCTAAAGCCTGGCTTGGAGAATTTTGAGCATTACTTTACTAGCGTGTGAGATGAGTGCAATTGTGCGGTAGTTTTAGCATTCTCTGGCATTGCCTTT
Organism: Bubalus bubalis; assembly: GCF_019923935.1. Classification (NCBI taxonomy): domain Eukaryota; kingdom Metazoa; phylum Chordata; class Mammalia; order Artiodactyla; family Bovidae; genus Bubalus; species Bubalus bubalis. The sequence goes on along the minus strand of NC_059166.1, from coordinate 10,226,017 downwards.
TTTTGGGATTGGAATGAAAACTGACCTTTTCCAGTCCTGTGGCCACTGCTGAGTTTTCCAAATTTGCTGGCATATTGAGTGCAGCACTTTCACAGCATCATCTTTCAGGATTTGGAATAGCTCAACTGGAATTCCATCACCTCCACTAGCTTTGTTCGTAGTGATGCTTTCTAAGGCCCACTTGACTTCACATTCCAGGATGTCTGGCTCTAGGTAATGATCACACCATCAAGGGCTCAATTTCTGTTTCCGTCAACTGCCAGCTCCGTGATCTCGGGCAAGCCACTTAACCTCTCCCAGCTTCAGTGCCAAGTATGTAAAATCAGGATAATAACCGTTCTGGAGAAGAAGATGCACTGGCCTTCTTGGATGCGTGGATGTGTGAGCCCTGGCCTAACATAGGGCAGGGGCTCAGGAAATGGCCATCTCTTCACACTCGGGCTCTCCTGAGCGGTGGCGGGGACTGGGGTGGACGAGTAAACAGCTCTGAGTCTTCCTAAGAGCGGGTCTCTATAGAAGGTCAAACAAAAGGTTTGTCAGTGAGGAGGGGCGGGAAATGCCCAGGTGAGAAGAGGCAAAACCCAAACAGGACTTGACTCCTAGAAAAGGCACAGGTGTTTGGCATTCATGTGGGGAATCCGGCCCCTTCCAGAAAAGCCGAACAGAAACTGGAGGAGACGATGGGCTGGGGTGTAACTTCACACCGGCTGTTTGAAGGTGGAGGGGCGGGGCACCAGGTTTGTCCTGTCGGGGCTCTGCTCCCCTTAGTTGCACGTCCAGTCACAGTCTCTGGAGATGGGGGGCTCTCTCCCAGGGTCCCTGCATTAGGAGCCAGGAAACTCGCCCAGGCTGGGTCACGTGCCCACTCTTAACCAATCACTGCCGGGGATGTTAGCACGCCCTTGACCTTGGACCAATCAGGGTTCACCCCTGGCCCTGACGAGGGGGGGGGGGGCGTCTTTTAGGAAGGAACCCTGGAATGTGGTCTGGGAACCCTCTGACGCGGTGAGTGTGTGGGCCTGAAGCCCGAAGGCTGTGCTGGAGGCTAACAGGATGTCCCGGGCAGGCAGGAACTGGAGGCCCAACCAGAGCCTCTCAAAAGGATCCAAAACCGAAGATGCCTCCGCGTGCAGGCTAGCACCAGGCTCTCAGGTGAGAGTAGGCGGTGGGCCCAGGGGGAGAGGAGTGGATAGGAGAAGTGGGGAGGAGGGTTCAGGCAGCCGACTTCCTGGTGGGGGCCAGCATCTGGGGAGGGTGGTCCTGGGACCAGCATGGCTGTAGCGGCGGGGGACGTCCAGCATGCACCCCTGAGAAGGCGGGTGCCTTGCCCATCCACCACCACTTCTTCCATCGTCTTTAGGAAGGAGGCCCCCCCGGGAGAGGTGGGTTTCCTTGGCACCATCTTCCTGGAGCCAGAGGGTGGGGGGGCGGGGGGATGGATTCTGAATGGGCTGCTCCCTACCTATGGGTTCAAGTCTAAGCCCCCCGGGGTCGCTGGTGCAATTGGATTTCCAGCTCCAGGGGTGGGGTGGGGGTGGGGAGAGCTTCCAGAATATGAAGGAAGAAATCTGGAGGGAGACCGAGGGCTTAAATGCTCTGAACTCAAAGCTGCGGCCCTCTGTCCCCAGGGGGCGTTCTTTCTGGCAGGTGATGGGGGTGTGGTACTGGAGAGGTTGGGCGTCAGAGATGGGCCTGAGAAAGGCGGACCTCAGACCCCGCAGCTCCAGCGTCTCAGCTGACCCCTAAATCCCGGTGCTTCTGTTCACGTGTCAACTGGTGAGGGCAACCCAGGGCTGTGCCACTGCCTGACCGCCGACCGTGGAAAGCACAGTAAGTCCCTGCAGTCATGTCCAACTCTTTGCAACTCTATAGACTGTAGCCCACCAGGATCCTCTGTCCATGGGCTTCTCCAGGCAAGAAGACTGAGATGGGTTGCAGTGTCCTCCTCCAGGGGATCTTCCTGACCCAGGGATCAAACCCATGTTTCTTACATCTCCTGCATTGCAGGCAAATTCTTTAGAGCTACCAGGGAAGTCCCCCTGGACACACATTCCCCCAGAAATTCTGGAGTCAGCAGGTGTACTCAGGCACTGGTGACTTTCCACAGCATTTCCAGTAGCCCTTGATGGGGGTGACCACTGGGGTCTTTTTAGCAGAAGGCAGGCCCTGAGGCTCCGGCTGGGGTTTTCAGGACCCTATGAAAGACTCTCCAAGGCCCCCAGAGACCTCCAGCCCGAGTACTCCAGACCCTCTTTAAAATTTTTTTTAATTGAAATCTAATTCATATACCATACAATTCATCCATGGTATGTGTACAACTCATTTTAGGCCCTCTTTTGACTTCATTCCTTCTGATGGGGTGGTGTGGGCAGTCCTTGCCCTTCAAAGAATCCCTCTTTGGTGAATCCCCTGACCACCAGGCCCACAGGATCCCTGATCTCCAGTCACCGGGAAATGACAGGACAGAAAGACCTGAGCAAGTTGTCTCCCCACTCCTCTGCCGTGCACCCCTGGTTTATAAAAAGGACATAGCAGGCAACCCAGTGTAAAGCAGGGTAGAGGAGTTGTACAGGCATTTTTCAGAGGAAGACGTATAGATGGCCCCCGGCACATGAAAGGATGTTCAACATCACTGATCATTAGGGAAACGCAAGTTAAAACAGTGAGTGGCCACTTCACCCTGGTTAGAACGGCCATCATCAAAAGGGTACCAAATAATAAATGTTGGCAAGGGACGTGGAGAAGAGGGAGCCCTCATACACGATTGATGGAAAGTAGATTGGTGTAGCCACTATGGAAAACGGTACAGAAGTCCCTCAAAAAATTAGGAATAGAGCTACTGTATGATCCAGTTATCCCATTTCTGAATGTTTATCCAAAGAATATGAAAGCATAAGTACCCAGTGTTCATAGCAGCATTACTTACAAGAGGCAAGACATAGAAGCAACTGACATGCCCACCAGTGACTGGATAAAGAACATCTCTCTCTAATATGTATATGGAATATTATTCAGCCATAAATAGATGAGATCTTGTTATGTATAACGTGGATGGATCTTGAGGATATTATGCTAAGTGAAATAAGTCAGATGGAAACAATAGACACCATGTGATTTCACTCATACATGGAGTATAAAAAAACAAATGAACAAACCAAACCAAACTGCAATAAGTTGATACAGAGAGCAGAGTGGTGGTCACCAGATGGGAAATATGCCAAGGGCACATGGGTAAAGAGTATGGTGATGGATGGAACCTAAATTTTTGGTGGCAAGCCTGCTGCAGTGTGTAAGGAGTGCAAATATAATGTACACGTGAAACTTACATAAAAAGTAAAGTTCTGTGACTTAAAAGGGACCAAGACATGTTATTTCTGAAAGCTCTTTGAAGCCCTGGAATAGAATAGCACGCACATATACACAGGACACTAGCAGGACATGGCAGAGACACTGAACTGTAGCGAACTTGTGAAAAGGGAGAAGACCCCATCCCGTTAGAGAGAACCTTGCAAAGTACTTGTTTTGAGGTAAATTGCTCGGACCTGTGGAATCCTGGGCTTCCAGGTGTCGCAGTGGTAGAGGATCTGTCTGCCAGTGCAGGAGAGTTGGGTTCAGACCCTGGGTCGGGGAGATCCCCTGGAGAAGGAAATGGCCACCCACTCCAGTATTCTTTCCTGGAGAATCCCAGGGACGGAGGAGCCTGGTGGGCTACAGTCCACGGGGCCCCCAAAGAGCCGAACAAGCCTGAGCGCACAGCCCACAAGTGGAGGCTCCTCCTCCATCCTGTGGCACTTGAGTCTCTTCTGGTTTTACTCCCGGTCCCCCGAGGCCCTGGCCCTTCTTTTACTCTGTCAAGCTCAGTGAATACTGAGAAGAACTTCTGGAATGAGGAGTAACAGGAAATGCTGTCTTTAGGGTTTGGTGTGCCAGTCGGTCCTAAATTGAGCCCCCCATCACTCACCAGACTATATCCCAGAACTGGTTTAATGATGATAACATTATTCATTTGACAACAAGCCATTGAATGTTATTTTCTACCTTGCCCCAGAAAGGGTCAAGTGGTATTTTACATTTGAAGCGATTATTGTTGTGATCACAGGACTGGCTGGCATTAGGAAGGTGATACTCTGGGAAGAGTGTCAGAGGCTCCTGGACACTTTGTCCCAGAACCCACAGTTTAAGCCAGATTGGAATTTTTAACACGTCCCCTCACCTTTCTATTTGCTTTTTGGAAGTTAAAATCATACTGTCTTTGAGCATCTTTTCCTGGTTTGGTTAGGGCGTTCAGAAAGCAGGTTTCTATAGTGTTGAAGGCTGACTCACTGATCGTTTTGGTGATTTTCAATCTTTGGCTTAGAAAATGTAGTGGGAAAAATCGCAGTCACAAATCACAGGAACAAAAATTGTAACTTTATTTTTCTACAATTAAACTTAATTTTTATCCAGAATCCTATTTCCCTTACTCCAGTATTCTGGCCTGGAGAATTCCATGGACTGTATAGTCAGTGGGGTCGCAAAGAGTCAGACACGACTGATCAACTTTCACTTTCACTGCTCTATTTCCCTCAAATGGCAGAAAGCCTGAGTTAGGTAAATTGCAGGTTAAACGTGAACAATTTCATGATCCAGCAGCCATTTTGTGCTTGTTGCTGTTCAGTTGCCAAGTCGTGTCCGACTCTTTGTGACCCCGTGGACTGTAGCACGCCAAGCTTCCCTGTCCTTCACCATCTCCCGGAGCTTGTTCAAACTCATGTCCATTGAGTCAGTGGTGCCATCCAACCATCTCATGCTCTGTCACCCCCTTCTCCTCTTGCCCTCAGTCTTTCCCAGCATCAGGGTCTTTTCCAGTGAGTCAGCTCTTCACATCAAGCAGCCAGAGTGTTGGAGCTTCAGCTTTAGCATCAGTCCTTCCAATAGGATATTCAGGGTGAATTCCTTTAGGATTAACTGGTTTGGTCTTCTTGCTGTCCAAGGGACTCTCAAGAATCTTCTCCAGCACCCCAATTTGAAAGCGTCAATTTTTTAGGGTTCAGTCTTCTTTATGGCCCAGCTCTCACGCCCATACATGACTACTGGGAAAAATCATAGCTTTGACTGTACAGACCTTTGTTGGCAAAGTGATGTCTCTGGTTTTTAATATGCTGTCTAGGATTTTTAGAATCAGGGTTTTCCCCTTTCCCTTGATGGCATCTCATTTTGGGGGCTCCTGGGCCCATGGGGGCTTACAGAGTGTGGTGGGTGACAAGAGTGACCCAGTTTTCCCTCTCCCTGTATCAGGAGTGCCCTTGCACTCTGACTTCAGCCTTGAATGTGTGACTTGCTTTGACCAATGAGATGTTGCAAATGAGAAGCAATTCGAGGCTCCAAAAGCACTTGCATGATTAGAGTCTCTTGATCTCTCCCTCTGCCGTTACCACTAGGAGATCCAACCTCGTCTGTGGACCCCAGACATGGATGAGAGGCACGTGGAGCGGGCCTGGCTCCATCTGGGGTGGTCCAGGCTGTCCTAGATCCAGCAGCCCCAGCAATGAGAGCCAGCCCGGCCACAGCTGCTGCAGCCCGCAAGAGGCTTATTTCAGGTGAGCCGTACACCACCAGGCTTGTGTTGTTTGTTATGTTGGATTTTAGAGGCTGTGAATGAATGGACACATGGGATGGTATTTAGAGGAAGCATCCACCCCACTTGCAGTAGCATTTGCAGAGATATGACATCTTTCTGTTGTGTTTCACTATTGACGTCCTTTCCTAATAAAATCCCTGGCCAGAACCATCCACCATTGGGGTCCACCAGGGTGGCCACAGTTCCACGTGGCCTCAGGCTTGCAGGGCTCCCTAGGGTGCCTGTGGCCTTGCCTTCTGGGGCACCAGGAGGGCGACCCCCCCTCCACCACCTCCCTGGGGCTGGAAGAGACTCAGGATATCAACCATCCTCTCTCCTGCTGCCCCAGAAAGCACCTCGACTCTCCTTGCCCAGTCCTCAGCAGCCTGGGTTCTGTCTGTGCCATGGGATGGCCTGCAGGCCCGAGCCCTCTGTCCTCCAATTCCAAAATCCTGCCTTAGTGATCTGGTTCCCTCGAGAAGGATCTGCATCTCCTCTCAGTCCTGTCTGGTGTCCCTATGGTCCTCCCTGCTCCTTCTCCCTGGACACCAGTCCCCTTCTAGGGCATCCCCACACCTAGGCCTCCTCCCCCCAGGCTGGGCCATCTTCAAGGGGGTGGGGGTGTGGTCCTCTGACTCCCACTGTGGTGCTTATTTTTTTATTTTTAGTTTTTTAAAAATTAACTTACGTTTGGCTGTGCTGGGTCTTCGCTGCTGCAGGTGGCTTTCCCTAGTTGTAGAGAGCAGGGGCTGCTCTCCAGTTGCGTCACGCTGGCTTCTCTTGTGGCAGACCACAGGCTCTAGGGCGTGCGGGCTTCGGTAGTTGCAGCTCCTGGGCCCTAGAGCACAGGCTCAGTAGTTGTGGTTCGCGGGCTTCATTGCCCCATATCATGTGGGGTCTTCCCGGACCAGGGATCAAACCTGTGTCTCCTGCATCGGCAGGCAGATTCTTTACCACCAGACCATGAGGGAAGCTGCAGCGTGGTCTTTAGGGCAGCTCTTCTGACTGGATCTCTTCAAAGCTTAGTCTCTTGACTGCCGAACACCCAGCACTTGCTTTCAAGATGGTTGTCTCTGTGGGATTCGAGAATCGGGTTTAATCTGAAAAACCAAGAACTTGGCCTGTCTGCCCTCCAGTGTCTCTGGGTTCTTTCTATTTTCTGGGCAGGGTGTGCTGCTGAGCTTGTTGGAACAGGCTGGTAACTTGACCCAACAAAGAAAAACATGAAAGAAACCAGTTTATCCCCTCATGAGAATATAATCTAAGGTGATTGGCCGGTCAGAGTTGGGACAAAGTCAGTGAAGAGTCTGGGTAGGAAGCGATGAGAGGTCATGTGGGTAGGGCTCGCGGGGCACTGGTTTCACGTCTCAGGGCCTCAGTCCCTTAGCCTCTCACAGCCTCAGCTTCCTCCTCTGGAACACAGGGTGGGACTGGGTGGTTGTTTCGGTCTGTTCCAGCTTGGAAGTCCCGTGATGCTAGGATCCATGCCAAGAACAGCCAAGGCCAGAAGCCAGATTTCTGATCTCGCTGAACTGATCCCCTCTCCTTCTTTAAGCTGGCCGCTTTCCTTACAGTTTCTGAGTCTGATAAGTTCTGTAATTATGGTGGAGTAGGTTGACCCTTGACCTTGGGTGCAGCTGGACCCCATGTAAATATCAAGAGTGTAACAGGAAAAGGATCACGGGCTTTGAAGTTTGACCAATCCAGGGCTTACGTTAGATGTTCAACTGAAGATAACTAATAAATTCCCAGCTGACAGTGGTTTCCACCATCCGGACGTTTGCTGCTCACTCAACAAGTTGGAGGCAGGAGATCCTCAGAGTGGTTGGACAGTCCCGCAGTATCATCCTGGCTCTGGGCACGTGCCAGCGTCCAGTGCATCTTCAGCTAGTTGGCTTTATCCTTATCAGCTCTTGCATCCAAAAAGGCTGCCCCAGGCAGAAGCCTCACCCTCTCACAACCTGTCCACAGGCAGGCAGGAGAGGTGGAGGATGCCAATCTGCTCTCTTACTGTTCTCTCCTTTCTACTAGGGAGGAAAAGTCTTGGCTGAAAGTTTCTGCTCCCGCCACTTTCTTTCCCATCTCATTGGCTACAGTAGATCCCATGCTCACCCTGTCCCAACAGCAGCAAAGGGGAACAGGATTCCTGTGACCGGCCAAGACCCATCAAGAGCGCATCTCCTGGACTGGCCAGTTGCCATAAAAATGGTACCATTGGCACAAAAAAGGGGGCTGGCCACTCACAGGGTCTGTTCCCCCTGCTGTTAAATTTGGGTATCGTTTAATTATGTGATCCTGAACAAATCACTTGGCTTCCCTGAGTCCCCTTGTCAGCACCTGAAAATCACAGATAACCCCACTGACTTCACAGGCTGTGGGAAGCATGAGTCAGGCCACGCGGGAATGGCCCCAGGACATTTGAACATCCCCTGCACATGCCAGCACTCAGGCAGCGGTCACCTTGGCCTTCCTAGCAGCGCTCTGAGCAACAGCCAGCAAGGGCAGCTTTGCTAAGCTGTCGGTTCCCAGGTTCCAATCTCCAGAAACTCCATTTCCAGGACAAGACGCACACGAGCGCTTGCCAAGGCCAGCACGTTTGGCTGCGTGTTTACCGCTGTGACACCTGCCCTCAGACGGGCCCTGTGCTGTTTTGTACATATTGGTTTTGGACAGCGGCTGCTGCACATCCTGTCTTCGGATTTCTTAGGGGGCAGATTTAGCATCTGGCAGCATGGCCTCTGACTGCGAGGCGTCTCAAGCAAGCGCTGTCACTGGCCGCGAGCTGGGCTCGGACTTGCGTGAGGGGAGAGAAGGGCATCTGCTCGGAGAGGCACAGCCGCCCTGCTGTCCACACTCCCGCAGGGTCACTAACAGCCTCTCCAAACACAAACATCAGGCAGAACTCCAGCACTTCTGTTCCCTCACTGCCCACAGCCCAGCCCATCAGCTCTCTAAGGCCCACCCCCTTCCCACATCTCCCCTTCTATATCCCCAGGCCAGGCCGGCCTCCTGGGTCCACCCTGCAGACCCCCCGGGACCCTGGTCCCTCTTTCAGCCTCCATTGTTGGTACAGGCAGTCCCCGACTTAGGGTGGTTGAACTGAGGATTTTTCAAGTTTATGACAGCATGAAGGTGATGCACCCTCAGTAGAGACCGTACTTTGAATTTTGAGTTTGCATCTCTTCCCAGGGGTCTAGGGCGTGCGGGACCATCTCTTGTGATGCTGGGTGGCGGCTGCAAGTGCAGCCCCCGTGGGGCTGGCTTCACGGGCACCACGTCGGAGTCCCCCTTGCATCTTCCTCTGTGGTCGCCATCTGGAAATCCTGAATACTTTGTGAACGAGGCCCACATCTTCATTCTGCACTGGCCCATGCGAATCATGTCCAGTCCTCACACCCTCCTGCCGCTCTCCAGCCCTCCTGGTCCCAGGAACACCCGAGCTGCCTCTTTCTTCCCTGGGGCCATGGCAGTTTCCCCAGCTCTTGGCCGGGCCCCTGCCTTCTCAGAGGGGACCCCCCTACACCCCACCCGCCTGCTCATTTTCCACCACCGCCTGTCCCCGCCCCGATACACTCCAGGCTCACCCTGCCCCATCACACCAGGGTCCGCAGAGTTCAGACGGCACCTGGGACAGAGTGAGCTCTCAATGTACACGTGCTGAGCCAGTGAGTGAAGGGCGTAAAGCAGCTGTCAGTTCCAGAACTTAGATTCTGTTTGTGGCCTGAGAGTGGTGGCTGTGGAAGTTAGAAAGTGCTGCTCACAGAAAGAGTTAACTTCTCTGTGGCTTTGATTTGGACTGGGGGTCATCTGAAGGAGAGCAGGCGGGCGCAGCCGTCCCCTTGGTGGGACCAGCTCTGGCTTCTGTGGAGATGCGATTAATTGAATATTCTGCAGTCAGTGAAGGGCTCTGATGATTTAATAAAATTAAGAACTGAAATAAGGGACTGTGCCTAGAAGAGCACCTTAAACACACACACACACACACACACCCTACACACACACACACCTACACACACACCCCTACACCACACACCTACACGTACACACATATACAAACATACACACACCTACACACTCACACACCCCTACACACACACACCTACACCTACACACATATACATACCTACACACACACACACTCCTACACACACACACCCCTACACACAGCCCTACACACTCACAACCTCCTACACACACCCAGCCCTACACACTCACACCCCCCTACACACACACCCCTACACACTCACACTGCTTACACACACACCCCTACACACACACCCCTACACACTAACACACCCCTACACACACATACACACCTACACACACACACACACCCTACACGAACACACAGATACAAACACACATACACCTACACACACACCCCTACACACTCACACCCCCTACACACACACCCCTACACACTCACACACCCCTACACACACACCCCTACACACTAACACACCCCTACACACACATACATACCTACACACACACACACCCCCTACACGTACACACATATACAAACACACATACACAAACACATACACCTACACACACACACCCCTGCACACACACCCATACACACATACACAGTCACATACCTACACACTCATACACCCCTACACCCTCACACACCCCTACACATTCACACACCCCTACACACACACACACACGCACACCCCCCCACACACACCCCTACACACACACACACACCCCTACACACACAGTCACATACCTACACACACACACACACCCCTACACACACACACAGTCACATACCTACACAGACACACACCCCTACACACACACACCTACACATACACTCATATATATATAGAGAGAGACACACATATCTACACATACAGACTCATACATATACACACATACCCATATATGCATATATATATATACACATACATATACATACATGCCCTATACACACACCCACAGCTACACATGTGTACACATACAGACACACACATAACCTGTATCCATACATATATACACACACCCACACATGTACACACATACACACACACACATAACCTGTATCCATACATATACACACATATACATATGTATACAGAGACACACACATCTACACATGCAGACCCGTACACATACACATGTACCCATATATGCATATACATACACACACCCATACATATACACACATGCCCTCATACATACATGTATACACATACACACACACACAACCTGTATCCATACATATATACACACACCCATACATATACACACATATACCCATACATATACACACATACGCTCATATACACACACACGTACACACATACATGCACACACATAACCTGTATCCATACATATATATATACACACACATGGAGTATAAGGGAGTGTTCATCTCTTCTGAGCAGCTGTGAGGTTCTGCAGGCAGCTGGGAGAGGGGCTCAGCCCCCGACTCCGAGGGGCTCCCAGGGCAGTGGTGGGCGCACCCGGGTGGGTGCACCCTCCTCCCCAGACCCCCAGTCCCCAGGCTCAGAGGGAGGTGGTGAATGCAGCTGGCCCAGGCCTGCCTGCTCAGCCCAGGTGGCCTGAGAAACACCTTGAGGTCCTGGGTGAGCTGCAGTGCCCATCTCAGTGTTCCGTTTCTTCTATAAAAGGTCTGGAACAGATTCTCGATTTGAGACAATGCAAAATCACTGTCTCCTCTGAGGAGGCCTGTCCCTGGCCACAGACACTGACCTGAGAGTGACCCAGGGCTGCGAGGTCCTCAGCCATCACCTGCCCAGCGGGGGTTCGGTGAGTGCTCAGCGGACAGTAAAGTGCAGTCTTGCACAAGGCAGGCACTCCGTGGATGTTCAAGGTGGACTGTGGCTGCCTGGAAGCCATGCTGGTTGTGAACACAGAACGCACACAACTAGTTTAGGCCAGGAGGGTGGACTGAGGTGTGAACACACAGAAACAGCGAGAGGCTGGAAAAATGGATGCAGGATCAGAGCCTCAAATCCCACCACGCCCTGCCATGGGGACCCCAGCTCCATGATGGCCCCTCTCCCCCGCCCTGCAGTCATCACCTCTCAGGTGCCCGCAAAATGGAAGCCCCCCACCCACCCTACTGAACCAGCTTCCACATCACTCAGCTCTGGGCCAAGGCCCTGCCCGGTCCTGGATGGAGCCTGCATCCAAGGTGCAAGGGGGAGCTGGGAACTCGTCTTGACTTCTTCATGGAGCAGTCAGGACTGCCAGCGTGGGGTTTCCTCAGGACAGAAGGTTGTTGGAAAGGTAAGGGGTGGCTTCAGCTGGGACATCTGTACACTGCAGGGAAACTTGGCACAGGAATGAATGAATGAGTAAATAATAAATGGAGGCTTCGAAAAGTTCCTAACGGCAACCAAGGCCTTGGTTTCTCTGTCCGAGGCCCATTTGGCATCAGTCCTTGTGACAGTGGTAGCGTGGTGCCCCCGGTGGGGGGAGTGTGGCGGCCCTGGGGACGGGTTATGGGTGTGTGTGCAAGCAGGCACGGCTGCAGGCGGAGAGCCGCTGGGGACCTGGAGGTCAGAGGTGGGGCCATCGAGGACAGACGTCCTGAACCAGGCTTTGCCTCAGATATGCAGATGACACCACCCTAATGGCAGAAAGTGAAGAGGAACTAAAGAGCCTGTTGATGAAGGTGAATGAAAAGCTGGCTTAAAACTCAACATTCAGAAAACTAAGATCATGACATCCAGTCCCATCACTTCATGGTAAATAGATGGGGAAACAATGGAAACAGTGACAGACTTTATTTTCTTGAGCTCCAAAATCACTGCAGATGGTGACTGCAGCCATGAAATTAAAAGATGCTTGCTCCTTGGAAGAAAAGCTTTGACAAACCTAGACAGTATATTAAACAGAGACATCACTGCCGACAAGGTCCATATCTAGTCAAAGCTATGGTTTTTCCAGTAGTCATGTATGGATGTGAGAGTTGGACTATAAAGAAAGCTGAGGGCTGAAAAACTGATGCTTTCAAACTGTGGTGTTGGCGAAGACTCTCAAGAGTCCCTTGGACTGCAAGAAGATCCAACTAGTCAATCCTAAAGGAACTCAACCCTGACTATTCATTGGAAGGACTGATGCTTGAAACTGAAGCTCCAGTACTTTGGCCACCTGATGCAAAGAGCCAATTCATTGGAAAAGACCTTGATGCTGGGAAAGATTGAGGGCAGGAGGAGAAGGGGACGATAGAGAATGAGATGGTTGGATGGCATCATCGACTTAATGGACATGAGTTTGAGCAAGCTCCAGGAGATAGTGAAGGACAGGGAAGCCTGGCGTGCTGCAGTCCATGGGGTCGCAAAGAGTCGGACACAACTTAGTGACTGACAACAGCACCGCTTCGAATGTCACTCTAAACACCAACGGTGCGGCTCCCCCAGCAGACTGTTAGGCAAGTGCCTGACCGCTGCCCAGGGGACATGATGATAAATGGTCATGTGGTAATCTGGGTTGTGCCGGGTGCTGAACCATACCCCGAAATCTCTGATCTCTAAATATACTAACCTGGTGAGGGAGGCTTATTACCATCCCCGCAGGTGACGACAGAGGCAGAGAGGCCAAGTCTGGCACACAGCCAGGGAGGAGGAGCCCGGATTCGCTCTCACTCCCTGCTGTCACTTTCCAGCTGTGGATGTGAGTTCCCACAGACTGAATCCCCACACAGCCACATGTGCTACCAAAGACCGCAGCAGCCAGTGACTCATTAAGTCCAGTGTGACGAGACTAGGTCTGTAGAGGACATAGTTGTCCTCCGGAGGGTGGGGTACCACTAGGGAGCCCAGGGGGCTTCCCTGATAGCTCAGTTGGTAAAGAATCCACCTGCAATGCAGGAGACCCTGGTTCGATTCCTGCATCAGGAAGATCCGCTGGAGAAGGGATAGGCTACCCACTCCAGCATTCTTGGGGCTTCCCTTGTGCCTCAGCTGGTAAAGAATCCACTTGCAATGCTGGAGACCTGGGTTCGATCCCTGGGTTGGGAAGATCCCCTGGAGAGGGGAAAGGCTACCGACTCCAGTCTTCTGGCCTGGAGGATTCCATGGACTGTATGGTCCATGGGATTGCAAAGAGTCAGATACGACTGAGCGACTTTCACTCACTCACTCCGGAAGCCCAGAAGGCCTCCCCCAGGCTTTGGAGGGAGGGGGCCTCCTGCAGCCCAACTGTCTGAAGAACAGGGTGAACCCCTCACGTGCCTGCAGAACCTGTGTGGACAGGGAGCTGCCTCCAAGCCAACCCAACAGCCGGAGGTCCGCAGGCTGGACATAGAAACTGCAAGTTCCCTTTGACCACAGGGCAGGTCTCCGGAGAGAGGGCGCAGCCACAACCGCAGCTTCTGAAGAAGGAAGCCTGTGCTTGAAGACTGCTCGAGCTCACAGCTGAAGCCCCATGTGCCTGGTGAACTTGGTCACTTCCCAACAGGAGCTCAGGGTGTAACGTGCGGCAGGCTTCTGTGCATCCGTGCATGCACACTCCGACTAGTTTTTAGAAAAGAATTGCGGCAGGATATAAGAAAGCAAACAGCATTTCGTCTAGATATGGAAGAGACCCAGAAAAAATGAGTTTTTAAAAAATCAAGACTAGAATATGAAGTTGCAAGGGGTTGGGGGGGGTGAGCGGGCTTCGGGACCGCAGGCGATCTGCAGATGGGGTGCTGAGATTCCTCGGGGCGGAGAGGGAAGGGGCCCCTCACCGCTTCCTGACCCGCACGTGCTGTGCAGTCTCCCTGCTTCCTCCGCTGCCGTCTTTCTAGGTCAGGAGTCCTGCTTCCAGGCTGCTCTCCCGGGGAGCCTCCCTCCTGCTGTCTCCCTTCCTGCCCTCAATTCCTTGCCCTTCTCCACGTTTATTTACAGTCGCTTTCTCTTTCTGAGGCTGCTGGGGCTGCTCAAATAGGCCAGGCCCCAGCCCTCCCCGACCTCGACCCCAGCCGCCCCGAGTGGGCCCTGGGCAGGCAGCCGGGCGTGGAGGCCGGTGTGGAAGGAGGCCTGGGGCGAGCTGAGCGCTGGCCGCTCCTCCAGAGCTCGGGGACCGCTCTGACCTCCCTTGCTCCTCCTGGCTCGTTTATAATCAGCTTTTCCATTATCTTGCAGCGAAGCCCTCTCTGAGTCCCATTAATTGCCTGTAGCTGCAGCTGGGTGGTTCATTTACTCTTTCTAATTTGGAGGATGCAAGTGGTTTAACCCTTGTTTGTTATTTTTAAAGCTTCAGGGGTTTTGTAAACTTTGGAGGCACTAAAGCCAGAGTGGCCAGACACGTGCTCACACGAGTCTAAGCACACACACACCGTGGTGCACACCACGGCACACGCAGGGCACACTTTTCGGGTGAGGCGTAGGGGAGGCAGGTAATTTGATCTGAGAAGCTGGAAGTAAGGGCAGTACCCATCCCTCCAGCCCAAGGACACTAACATCACCTCCTCCATCACCATCGCCACCATCACCTCCTCCATCAAAACCTTCACCTCCATGGCCGCTACTCGCAACACCATCCCCATCACCTCCACCATCACTACCACCCCCTCACCCAGAGGCCTAAAATTCCACCGTCGCAGCTTTATTCCCATGGCTTAATTATTGGCTTTCTTCAGCCATTCTCTCTGAATTATGTTAGTGTAAAATAACAAGGCCCAGACCTGCTTTTCTCAGTGACTGAATGTCCCCAGGAGTAAGAGCCAGTGGGGAGGGCTCTAAAAACTTCTGCTGGCCAAGAGGTTTGTTCGGGTTTTTCCAAACCATGAGAAACCGGAACAAACCTCTTGGTCAACACGATAAGGTTGGAAAAAATGTGCATGGGCGTGTGTGTGTGCATGCATGCACACGCAGAAACATGTTTTATCAGTTAAATTTGAAAAAAGAAAGCCTACTGACCCCTCTGCAACAGTGTCAAAGCTTTTATTGTTCATGTTTCCATTTTAACAGAGCAAATCATAAGTTTCTTAGGGAGCAGATTTTTAAAAACTGATTGATTGTGAAGATAAGTGGTTCTCAGACCTTATCAAACAAGAGACCCACCCAGAGGGCTTGTTCAGATATAGACTCTGAGTCTCCCAGCCAGTAGGCTGGAGTGCGGCTCTGTGATCTGCACTTCTCACCAGTTCCCAGTGATGCCTCGGCTGCTGCGGTTCAGCAACCACACTTGAGACTCAGTTCAGTAGATGAAAACACAGTTCTGCACACACACACACACTTGCTGAATGCATCAGCCCTTTCTATGTAGAAATTCCTGCCCTGTGTAGGGCTTGAAGAATGTGAATAAAACTAAAATACAATGGAGAGCTGAAGACATACCAAGGTCATTTGACCAGCTGAGAAAAGTAGTGTTATGAGGCGATTGGCCCAGAGATGTGGATGAGGGGCACTTACATGGAAAATATGAAGTTTCAAAGTAAAAGAAACATAACCTTCCTTAGGTGTGGGGGTGAGGGTGCTGGCCCAGCAATTCAAGAACAGCGGAAATAGGGAGGTCAAAGGTGACTGAGATGACCTTGGAGCAGGGCAGAGAGGCCCAGGGACAGAGAGGCATCTTGGCTCCAGGACAGGGGGCCGTGAGGGGGCCGAGGAGCTCCAGGGGCAGTAGGGGCATGGTGGTACAGCCCACACCTGTCTCCAGACACAGCAAAGACCCCCGGGAAGGAGGCTGCCCGCTGAGGCCGTGGGAGGCGAGGACCCGAGTCAGCAGCCTGCTTGCTGCCCACCAGCTCCGGCTGAGGCCCCCGAGGTCCTAGCAGCCTCGTCTACAAGATGCTGATCATCACATGTGCTTGGAGGTATTGCTGGGAGGATTTTGTGAGCGTCTGCGTGCCCACGTGCTCTGTAACAGAGGTGCAGGTCCTATGTCCAGCTCCAGGGAAGGAGGGGCTGCTTACAGCTTCATGACATGTTTGTTCCTTGTCTCAGACCTGAGACTTGTTTTTTAAAAAGGAGTGAACAGATAAGTTTGGATGAAGTCTGGGGAGGACTGGGGTCAGGGGTGAAGCAGCAGCTACTGCCCTCACCGCTCATGTCCCCTCTGGCCTCTTGGTGTCCAGAATGCTGCCTTGTGACATGTTAGTCAAAAGGGTTTTCCATTTTCCAGTTCAGTTCAGTTGCTCAGTCGTATCTGACTCTTTGTGACCCCATGGACCGCAGCACACCAGGCCTCCCTGTCCATCACCAACTCCCGGAGTTTACCCAAACTCATGTCCATTGAGTCGGTGATGCTATCCAACCAGAGTATCTGCTAAAAATGCAACTATCCCTGGGAGTGGCCCCCTTGAGTTGAAGCCCCTAAACCCTGGTGGCATCTCCCGGTGCCCTTGCAGATCTGGGCTGGCTGGTGAGCCTTGCCCTGTGGACCACAGGTACAGATTCAGCTGTTTTTTTTGATTCTCTGAACACCCAGGGAGAAAGAAGCAGCCAGAAAATTCAGGCCGAAAATTGACCTCAGCCTCAGCATTCAAGGGGCAAGTAAGCCCATTTGAAGCCAACCCTGAGGGTTCCAGACACCAAATATGGGTTTTTCCCAAGAAGACATTCAGAGATCTCACGACTTCTTGAATCAGCTCCTCCTCTGCCCCACGCCATCACACCCCAACATTAACCTGGGTGGTTGGGCATGAGTCCGAGCATGTGGCCCGAGGGCTCGCTAACTGCTGTGTGCGGGATGCTTGGGGAGCGTTTGAATGTCTCGGTGCCCACATGGCCCCCAGACCAACTAAATTGGGGTCTGGGGGGGTGACCTGGGCAACAGCACGTTCAGACGCCCCAGTGATTCCACAAGCAGTCGAGTCTGAGAGCCCACGACCTGGTCTGCTTTAGGCCGAGAGGAACCTGGGTCGAAGTTCTCCTCCCCTCCTGCTGTGTGGCTTCAGGTGAGTCACCTGGAGTCAGAGCCTCCGTGTCCTCACCTGCGACGGGGGGCAACTCCTCTGTCCCTGGCTCGAGAGGGATGCAGTGAAAGAGCCCGAGACGGGTGGGGCCTGGTGGGGAGAAGCTGCCCTCTGTAAGTTCAGAAACCAAGGTACCAGGCTTTGGGCACAGCTCAGAGGGGGCCGCATCCCACCTGGAAAATGAGGCAGTCAGATCAGACATCACTTTGACGACAAAGGTCCATCTAGTCAGAACGATGGTTCATCTAGCAGTCATGTACGGATGTGAGAGCTGGACCATAAAGAAGGCTGAGCACTGAAGACTTGATGCTTTTGAACTGTGGTGTTGGAGAAGACTCTTGAGAGTCCCTTGGACTGCAAGGAGATCCAACCAGTCCATCCTAAAAGAAATCAACCCTGACTATTCATTGGAAGGACTGATGCTGAAGCTGAAACTCCAATCCTTTGGCCACCTGATGCGAAGAGCCGACTCATTGGAAAAGACCCTGATGCTGGGAAAGATTGAGGGCAGGAGAAGGGAGCAACAGAGGATGAGATGGCTGGATGGCATCACCGATTCAATGGACATGAACTTGGGCAGACTCCGGGAGATGGTGAGGGACAGGGAGGCCTGGCGTGCTGCCATCCATAGGGTTGCAAAAAGTCGGACACGACTTAGTAACTGAACAATAACAGGTTCCCTTGGGCTCTTAACACCCTGGGAGTCTGCAGTCAAAAGGGGTGAATTGCAGGTGGTCCCGAATCACCTTGAAAGTGATTCCCCCCCAGCAGCTCAGAAAACATCTGAATCCCTGACTGAGAAAAACGGGGCCTGACAGCTACCAAGTTAGCCCCCCCAGCTCACCCCACCCCCGCCTCTGCCCCATCACTCAGCAGACTTGCCGTTCAGCCTTTCTTTGTCACCAGCCCTTTCATGTACTGGCTGAACAGACAGGCCGAGCAGTGACCAGTCACGGCCATGGCCCCTCAGGTGGGACTTCAGGCCAATCAAGGCCGCCAAGCTCTTGGGCCCCGAGGAGGGTGTTGAGGACCACCTGGAGCAGGAGTCCAGGGCTTAGTCCTGTTGGCCTTTGGGGTGGCTAAGCCTTCACGTCTGGGTCTGTCCTGTGCATGCGGGCTGTTCAGCAGCATCTCTGGCCTCTGTCCACTAGGTGCCAGTAGCAGCCCCCAAGTCAGGACAGAGGTGTCTCCAGGCATTGCAAAAGGTCCCTGGGGTCAGAATCGCCTCCGCCCACCCCTCCCCACGTGGAGAACCACTGTTCTAGAGGCCTATCCTTCCAGACTGGATGCAGAAAGGAGAATGGTGTTTTTTCGTGTGTGGATACCAATTTATTTTGTTTCTCAAACTTAGTCACAGGAGAGAGAAGGGCAGAAGTGTTTCTACTCAAAGATAGGCAGGGCCAAAGAAAAGGGGGCAGGCATGGGAGGCCCTTCAAAAGGTGGAATCAGACCCCAGGCAGCTGCAGCCTAGTAGAAACTTTACCCACCCAGGGCATGGCCTGTGCCAGCCTGGGGGACAGGTGCCCTGGGCCACTCCTGCTCCCTGGAGGTTCCCGGAAGGAGCCCTCGCTGGCCTGGGGGCTCCCGGCTGCGTTTTCAGCTGCAGCCTTGGTGGTGAGATGCTCTGAAGGTCGAGTGGAAGAGCAGGTTACAGAGGTCCCAAGGGGGTGTGATCCCTGTTTGGGAAAAAGAATACGTGTACACACACACGGCACAGTGGCGGCACCCACACCGAGATGTTAACACTGATGGAGGCTGGGATTTCAGGCGTTCACTTACTTGCTTTTCTCTTTTCTTCCTTGAACATTGTAGTTACTGGCAGCAAGGGGGAAAAGAGTCACTCAAAAAAGTAGAGAAAAGCCCAACACTTGGGCAAAGTTACATCAAACCCAAACTGCCAGACACACTGCTGGGATCTCAAAGAGGCAGTGGCTGGGCAGGTGTGCCCACCTCCAGCTGTGACTCCGACATTCAGGGTGGGGAGGGCAGTTGTTGTCCAGTCCCTCAGTTGTGTCTGACTCTTTGCGACCCCATGGACTGAAACACACCAAGCTTCCCTGTCCTTCACTATCTCCCGTAGTTTGCTCTAACTCACATTCATTGAGTCAGTGATGTCATCCAACCTTGTCCCCTTCTCCTCCTGCCCTCAATCTTTCCCAGCATCAGGGTCTTTTCCAGTGAGTCAGCTCTTTGCATCAGGTGGCCAAAGTATTGGAGTTTCAGTTTCAGCATCAGTCCTTCCAATGAATATTCAGGAATAGTCCTTCCAATCCTTTAAAATTGACTGGTTTGATCTCCTTGCTGTCCAAGGGATTCTCAAGAGTCTTCTCAAGCACCACAGTCCTAAAGCATCAGTTCTTCAGTGCTCAGCCTTCTTTACAGTCCAGCTCTCACAACCATACACAACTACGGGAAAAACCATAGCTTTGATTAGACGGACCTTTGTCAGCAAAGTGATGTCTCTGCTTTTTAATATGCCGTCTGGGTTTGTCATAGCTTTTCTTTCAAGGAGCAGGTGTCTTAATTTCATGGCTGCAGTCACCATCCACAGTGATTTTGGAGCCCAAGAAAATAAAATCCGTCACTGTTTCCATTTTTTCCCCATCTATTTGCCATGAAGTGATGGGACCGGATGCCATGATCTTCATTTTTGAATGCCGAGTTTTAAACTGACTTTTTCACTCTCCTCTTTCACTTTCATCAAGAGGCTGTTTAGTTCCTTTTCACCTTCTGCCATAGGGGTGGTGTCATCTGCATATCTGAGGTTATTGATATTTCTCCCAGCAATCTTGATTTCAACTTGTGCTTCATCCAGCCTGGTGTTTCTCATGATGTTCTCTACATATAAGTTAAATAAGCAGGGTGACAATATACAGCCTTGATGTATTTCTTTCCCAGTTTTGTTCCATGTCAGGTTCTAACTATTGCTTCTTGACCTGCATACAGGTTTCGCAGGAGGCAGGTAAGGTGGTCTGGTATTACCATCTCTTTAAGAATTTTTCATTGTTTGTTGTGATTCACACAATCAAAGACTTTAATGTAGTCAGTGAAGCAGAAGTAGATGTTTTTCTGGAATTCCCTTGCTTTTTCTATGATCCAACAGATGTTGGCGATTTGATCCCTGGTTCCTCTGCCTTTTCTAAATTCAGCTTATACAACTGGAATTTCTTGGTTCATGTGCTGTTGAAGCCTAGCTTGAAGGGTTTTGAGCATTACCTTACTAGCATGTGAAATGAGCTCAATTGTGCAGTAGTTTGAACATTCTTTGGCATTGCGTTTCTTTGGGATTGAAATGAAAACTGACCTTTTCCAGTCCTGTGGCTACTGCTGATTTTTCCAAATTTGCTGGCATACTGAGTGCTGCACTTCCACAGGATCATCTTTTAGGATTTGAAATAGCTTAGCTGGAATTCCATCACCTCCACTAGCTTTGTTCGTAGTGATGCTTCCTAAGGCCCACTTGACTTCACACCCCAGGATGTCTGGTTCTAGGAGAGTGATCACAGCATCATGGTTATCCGGGTCATTAAGACTTTTTTTGAGGAGGGAGGGTAGGGGCACCCACAGTGGGGATGAGGGGGTGCCCTGGGGGCTTGGGGGGCAGAGGGAGCCTGCAGATAAGGAATGGGAGCCCGCCGGGGTGCATGGGTTCTGGATGCAGCTGGAGGCCTGGTCCTGTCAGCCGCCTGGGATGGGGTGGGGGTGGGGGCGCGCGTGTGACCATGCGGCTCTGGCCACGCGTCTAGGACCCGGGTCTGAGCCGGGCCGCCTGGGTCCCGGAGCCCCGATGGCCCAGGGTCAGGGAGTGGAGGCAGAAGGGGAAGAGGAAGCAGCAATCAGGGACCGAGCAAGCGAGGGAGGCCCGGGGACACGAAGTGGGCTGGTGCCCGTCCTCCAGGTAGAACGAGCCTGAGTCCTGGTCACCGTGTCCCGAGATGAGAGTCTCAGCTGTGCCGCCCCACCCTGCGCGGGCCGGGCCCCCCGACGGCGCCGGGCTGTCCCCGCGGCCGGTCCCCGCGCCCGCAGACCTCGACGCGCGGCGGCGGCGGGGCCGGAGCTCGGCCGCCCTCTGCTGGGAGAAGTGTGAAGTGCAGCCTCAGGTCGGGAGGGCCCCTCCCCACGGTCCCATCCAGCCTGCAATCTGCACTCCACCGAGTCACTGAAAACACAAACGCGGCAAGACTGGGAAAGGGGGTGTAGGCGGGTCTTCGGAGGAATGGCTCTCGTGGTGCCTCGGGGAGAGCGGGAGAGGCTGAGATATCCTGAGACGGGGACGTTTGTCCAGTATGTGCAGCGTGCGGGGTGCAGGGAGGGCGTGGGAGGCAGAGGAGCAGACGTGGGCCCGGCTCCCCTAGGAGCCGATGCATCCTGAGATGCGGCCAGGGAGGCCGCAAGCCTGGGGTGGGAGCAGCCGGGTGGGATGGGGATGGTAGCGCATGGGGCTTCAGGCTATGGGACGCATGTCAGTGCGGAGCATACAGGCCTTGTATCCGTTTCCGGCGTCAGCTTCGAACGAAGGAAATTTATTCTCTCAGAGGAAATTTATTCTGGAGGCCAGAAGTTCAAAATCCAGGTGTCCAGAGTGTCACTAGTCTCCCTCTGAAGGCTTCGGAGGAGAATCTGCCTCCTAGGCTCTGGGGTTCCCTGAAATCTTTGGCGTCTTGTAGAGACATGGTTCCAATCTCTGCCCCCACCCTCCATCCCCCGCAAATCTGGTCACATGGCCATCTTCCCCACATCTGTGTCCCTTCTCCTAGTCTTATAAGAACACCAGTCATATTTGATTATATCTACAAAGTCTTTGTTTCCAAATAAAGTCACCTTCATGGGTACTGGGGTTAGGACTTGGATTTACCTTGGGGGCAGGGGTTGTACCTGATTCATCCACATGGGGCATATCAGGCAGGCAGGAGGGAGCCTGGGCTGCACTGCAGAGGCAGAGAGGATGTGGGGAGATCTAATCTAATCTTAGAGGTGCTGGGCAGGCAGGAGCCAGGCTTGAAGACAGGCTTTGGGAGGTGGGGGCTCTGATTCTAGAAAGGGCATCAGGGCATTTCTGCTTCCCCTCCTGGGAACTGGACGGGAGAACTTTCAGGGGGTTTGATCAACCTATTTATTTTTAATTAATTGATTGCTTTACAATATTCATTTCTGCCAGACATCAACATGAATTAGCTGTAGGTGTATATATGTCCCCTCCCTCCCACCTCCCACCCATTCCACGCCTCTGGGTTGTTGCAGAGCCTGGTTTAAGTTCCCAGAGTCATACAGCAAATTCCCACTGGCTGTCTATTTTCCGTGTGGTAGTGTATATGCTTCCATGCTCCTTCTCCATTCATCTCACTGCCTCCTTCCTCGCCCCCACCCTAGTCTGTTCTCTGGGTCTGCGTCTCCAGTGCTGCCCTGCGAATAGGCTCACAGGGCAACGTTTTTTTATTCTCAATACTTTTTTTTTTTTTTTTAAAGCTCCACTTTTTATCTAGTTAGAAGAGTAATTCACAGTCACTGGGGGAAAAAAAAATCAGTGCTGTATAGGGTAAAAAAGATTTTCAAAATCACAGGAACCTCAGCACCCAGTAAGAACTGCATGTAAATAGATGCATATATTTGTATGTAAATAGTTGTGATGACGTTGTTCACGGTGAGACTCATGCCACATAGCCAACCTTTCTGCAGCTGAGACTTTTGCCAGCACTTTATAAATTTTAGTGCTATAGATTCTTTTTAAGAAGGCTATTCCTAGCTCAAACTTTGACCCACAGTTAGGATCAGTGTTGCCCCTGCAAGTGGCAGGTGCTTTGCTTATGTGCCCCCGAAGATGAGGACGGTCCCATCTCACCCGGGGAGCCCAGGTGAGTGTTGGGGGAGGCCACAGAGAGGAGACCCAACCAGGCCGAATAAGGAGAACCATTCCTGGAAGGAACCTGTGGCTGAGGGAGGGGGTGATATTAATACTTCAAGTGCAAAGGGCCTAGAGAAGACAGGGATATTCAGGCTAGCTAAGAATAATCCCCCGATTTCAGATTTGGGTGAGGTGCTGCATGCAGTCAATACGGGAAGTAATGATGCTTACAAACCAGTTTCCCTTGAAAAGTTCCCAGTTGTGAGCCCAGGATTATAGCAGCCCAGGGTCTTTCACAGAAATAGAAATTTTAGGACTTGTCGGTGCACCCGACGTCTTGTGTTGAATTTATCACAGACCCCAAGTCAGGCCTTCAGATAGTCCAGAAATAAGAAAGCAACAATGGGAGGATTTCAGCAGTGTTAATTTTTATAACTTACACCCTATCGGCTTCTGAAAAGGGTTTGAGGCTGCTCCCAATAAAAGACATGGAAGCACAATAAGGTCGCTAAGATGGAAATAGAAAGCTGGAAACTCATGCAGGAGGAAGAAGGTGATAACACTGCTATGACTCAAGGGTTAAACTTGGTGCCGAGCATCCGGGCAGCGAAAGCAAAGATAGAAACACGCAGCCTGGCGGAAGTTTCATTGTCTGGGTGGAGAAAATGAAGTCGCAGTCGGTGTATTAGTTCTCAAAGGGACACAAGAGCATCTCCGGTCCTGTGTTCATTTGGTGACAGCAACAAGGGCCTCTGCAGCCTGAGGGCAGAGGGCGACTTCAGCGCTCGGCTCCAGGAGGGCCTGGCTTGGAGGGGGGCCCACCTGGCCCTGGGTCTTTCCCTCGGTCTTCCCAGAGAAGCCTGCCCCACAGGTATTCATGCCCCTGGGGCTAGTAGGGTGCCGGGTGTCATCTGGTTGTCCACACGCGTGTGCAAGCAAGTCCCTGGCAGCACAAGGTGGGGCCAGGGCTGAGCGGGGAGCAGGAGCCGCCCTGGGTCAGGCCACGGTCTCTTCCTCCATCCATCCTCCACGGTCGAAAGAGCCATCTCCTCCACCACCACCCGCCCCCCAAGTAAACCAGCGGTGCTCAAAGGCGGGGCTCTTTATTTAATCACCATCGTGTCCCCTGGGACCACCAGGCACTTAATGATTGTGCTTCATGTGAACGAATGATTGAAAGGAAATGCCAGTTTCAGAACGTCCCAGACTCCGAAAACCCCATGGACACCCCATTGCTTAGAGGTGGTATCCCAGCTTCTCAGGGGTTGGCCTTAAGCAGACTCACTTCCCTCTTGGCCAGGCTTTCCCCAAGTCCGCCTTCCTGGGTCCTCCTCACCCAGCTTACAGCACCCCCCACCCCTTCCAGGCTGTTCTCCCAGGTCTGGGGGAAGGACTCAGGTCAGGCCGACATTACTGTGACCTTGTCTCCCTCCCCAGGAAACAGCTTGGGGGCTGAGATGGGTCAGACATGTCCAGGTGCCCACTACCCATTTCTGAAGGACTCCCTTGCGTCTGTAGGGGTCTGTGTCCCCGGGGGGCAGGGAGTGGAGGTGCCCGTCCCACGCCTGCTGCCTGGACCAGAGCCAAGGTCCTGCCTGGGAAGTGAATCGGTGGTGACGAGAGAGGCGGGGAGACACAGCGTGGGCCTTGGAGGGTGACTGCCCAGGCAACGGGTTTTTCTCAGTCGGGTGAAAGCTGAGTCAGGGGTGCCTGAGAAGGTTTTTTAGCAAAGATGCTGTTCTGTGACAGACACCTTTTGTCCCCAGCGCCATCCTCCGAGGTAGACACTAACAGGGCCGTGGTTCTCAGGTGGTGGTCCCCGAACCAGCGGGGTCAGCGACCCCGGGAACTTGTTAGAAAAGGCAGATTCTCGGCCCACCCCGAACCGGCCATGGACACCCCACCCTTGGTTTCTCAGTGATTGGGTGCTTCTCGTTCGGAGCTGATGGAGGTTTGAGAACCAGGGTGCCCGCAGAGCTCTGAGGGGCAGGAGCCCTCCTTTCCGCAAGGGTCCCCGGGGTGAACCTGGGGCGTAGCGTCTCCTCTGTTCCCCACTTAGAGGCCTGGTGGTCTGAGCGCTCAGGGGTGTGCCGGGGTGAAGACCATCCCCCGCGGTGTCTGGCTCACTAGCAGGTGTGGCCTCCGAAGGCCAGGCCCGAGGGGCCCCACGAGGTCCCCACGAGGTGCTCAGGGTCAGGAGGCCCAGGGCTCGGGAGCAGCCTGCAGATGGCGGGTGCAGAGGGGTGCGCGGGGAGCAGGGAGGCGGAGTTCACGACTGACACAGATCCGCTGGCTCCCTCCACAGCATGGGCGGGGCGCTCAGGGCCGGATCCCCGCCTCAAGCATTTAACCCTCCCAACATGGACGGGGGAGTTTCTCTACCCGCTCTAGAGGTGGAGACAGCGGGCCTCGGCATGTCATTTTCTTACAGTCATCCCAGCTGTCAGTGGAGGGCCTGGGTTTGGGGTTAAGGCCAGGGAGGCTACGGGAGCCTGGGAGGGTGGGGAGGAGAAGGAAGGGACTCAGACCTCCCCTTCCCGCTCCGAGT
Organism: Bubalus bubalis; assembly: GCF_019923935.1. NCBI lineage: Eukaryota > Metazoa > Chordata > Mammalia > Artiodactyla > Bovidae > Bubalus > Bubalus bubalis. The sequence goes on along the minus strand of NC_059166.1, from coordinate 10,200,144 downwards.
GCGGTGTGAAGACATCTGTGAAGGTTTATAATGAGGTTTGCTGCAGAGATGTTCGCTGGCCCGTCACGGTACTGCAGACACACTCACGAACTGACCCTGCACAGGGACTCGGGGTGGGAACTGACCCCCGGGCCAGGAAGGCCGTTCGCAGCTGGGGAAAGAGCAATGGGCTGAGCTCATGGCCTCGCCAGGGTCAAGGGCACAGGCCTCAGGAGAGCAGGCCACTGAGGACAAATCAAGCCCTCTTCAGACAGAAGAGAAGGTGCTGGCGGACTGTTACAGGCGCCACTTGAGAAGAGGTGACAACTGAGCAGATCCCTGGGCCACAGGTCCTTGTTCAGGGAGAGGAAAGGGCTGGGGCTGGCGTGAGGTGCCTGGGAAGCTCACCGAGTCTCCCCGGGAGAACCCGGCTGCTCCCGGGCTGAAGCACCCAGAGAAACTTCTTCGGAACCCCCAGAACTGGGGACACCCACCTCCAGCCTTGACCTTCTGCCAGCCACGAGGTCAGGAGGACTCCCCCGGTTGGAGTGAGTGCTCCTCCAGTTTTGGGGAGGAGGACCTGGAAGGCCAGGAGCTGGAGAAGGTGTTGGGGCATCAGAGGACGGAGGCCAAGAGGGACTGGGGGAGGAGAAGGGCGGCTCGGGCGCTGCTGCGGAGCTGGAGGCGCTTCATCTTTATCGGGAGCACCTCACGTTACCGGGTGCTGTTCAGAAACGTCTCCCGCGGCAGACCAGACACACATGGGCGCTCGGAGCTCCCTGCCTCCTCCTCCTCCTGTTTGTTCGCTTTCGGCTGCAATTGGCTCAGGCTTTCTCTAGTGGTATATTTGAACAAATGAATATATGACCAAGATGTGCTGGTCATATATTGTGCTGGTGAATGCTTTTCTCTTGTGAAAAAGTGCCCTGTTCTGTAGTGCTGACTGATAATTGTGATATTAATACTCTCAGCATGGCTGATTTCAGCTACCAGTCTGAGGGTGATTAAACTTTGGAGTTAGAGAGACATACCCACAGGCCTCACTTTGCAGGCCAGCTCCAGCAGAGCACTGATGGGTAATTCCACAACTCAGTTGGTTAAATTTATTGGTTATTAAGTGATTGTATGCAGTATTTGAAGAGCCTTTGTGTTGTTAACTTAGTAAGCATTTGAAGACTAGTTTACTTAGGGCTTCCCTGGTGGCTCAGACAGTAAAGAAGCCGCCTGCAATGCGGGAGACCTGGGTTCAATCCCTGGGTGGGGAAGATCCCCTGGAGAAGGGCATGGCAACCCACTCCAGCACTCTTGCCTAGAGAATCCCGTGGCCAGGGGAGCCTGGCCATCTACAGTCCACGGAGTCACAAAGAGTCGGACACGACTGAACGACTAAATGTAATCTCTAGTTGCAGGGAGCGGGAGCTGCTCTCTAGTTCCTGCGTGCGGGCTTTTCATTGCAGTGACTTCTTTTGTTTTGGGGCATGAGCTCTGGGTGAGCGGGCTCAGTAGTTGTGGCACACAGGCTTAGTTACTCCGAGGCATGTGGAATCTTCCCGGACCAGGGATCGAACCCATGTTGCCTGCATTGGCAGGTGGGTTCTTAACCACTGGACCACCAGGGAAACCTTGCCTCCACTTAGCTCAGGGATGCTGCCACCCAGCCCTGGGCCTGCCCTGTCACTGATCACCACTGGATGTGACCGATGACCAGAGTGGATGGCATAGTTCCTGGGGTACTAAGAGCAGGTGATTTAGAAGTTTGGAGCCACAGAGAATAATGTCATTGCACGCGGCCAGAACAGTTCAGGGCCCGCAATACCGTCAGCCTGTGGTGGATTTGAGAGAATGGTTTTTAATCTCAGTCCTTAAAGCCCAGGCACGGAGTGCGGCATGACACAGTGATGCCGGAAGGGCTGATATTAACCTGCCAGCCCAAACCTGTCTAACACGCCCCGCACCTCTGTCACACACAACCCAGGGAGACCAGCTGACCCGCGGGCTTGTCATGCTGGCTAATTAGCGTGTGATGGCCCGCGGCTCAGAACGATTTAGCGACAAGTGTAAAAGTCAGGTGAACTGCCAAAGCTTACATCAGAGGCGCAAGTTGGGTGGATTAGGGAGAATTACTGGACCCCTTTCCAGGGCACACCAGGCTCACAGGGAGGTGGGCGGTGGGCTGCTTTCTGCCCGACTGCGTCAGTGGGCAGTGCTGCGCTCGTGTCCAAGCCCATGGTGCTCTGTGCCCTTCCTGCTCTCAGGACTCTCAGAACTTGCCCTCGGGCTCTGGCTGCAAAATAAAATTCTCTGCCCCAGACAGGAGGAAGGCGCCTTGTTTCTAGATGGCGTTGCCAGCGAACGGGAAGAGTGAGGCTTCGAAAGTGAAGTGAGAAGTCACAGGGATCTTTTTGCTTTTGAGATGGTTTGTCTTCAGGGATAATGCTCCCCAGTCACACCTCTGGGAGCCTGACCAGGTGCTACCCAGCCAGACTGGACACGAGGTCATCCCGAGTGACACTTGGGCTTCCAGGCCTTTCTTCCTCTGTCCCTTCCTGCAATTCAGAGCTGGTGAAGACATTAGTATCTTGCTTTTTAATTTTTCATCTCTGGACTGCCTCGTCCTAGGACTGGGAGTTGTTGGAAACCCCAGCAAGGGCCCAGGATCTGCTCCAGAATCTGGTTGGTTGGTCATCAGTTTCTGAGGTGCTCGTCTTTTCTCGTGTTGGTGGCTGAGTAAATGTGGATGAGAAGGCAGGTGTCCGCTTCTTCGGGAGCTGGACGTGTAGGCCCTGGACTCGTGGGCCCCCTTCCGGGCGAGGAAGGCCTCCTCCTCCCCGCCTCTCTCTCTGCTTCATTCCGGCCTCCGTCTTTGCCCTACTTCCTTCCTCTTTGCTTCCTGCCTTTGCTTCCTTTCTCCCACTTCCTCCATCCCTCACATCCTATATTCACTCAGGGCTTAACCCTGAACCTAAAGAAACTCCACAAGGATGAATACCTGCCTTGCTATCAGGGATATAAATGTCTCTCCAGGGTCCCCAACCCTGTGTTTTTTAACTAGCCTTTCCCTCCCTGCTCCTTAGGTCATAACCTGGACCATTGAGAAGTTGAAGCAGATGCTCTCCCGCCAAGATTCTGGACGCTACCCACAACTCATTATCAGTAGATGTATCAGAGACATCACACCTGGAGAGGTCCCATTCTCTGCACGAGGTATGTGTGGAGGCACAGGGGAACCTGGGCTGTGTTGAGTTAGAGCCCGACCTGCAGGGCGACGTGCCACCCGCCTCCAACTCCGGATGAGCCCGGATAAAGCTTGTAGGGTGCTTCCTTCTAGATTCACAAAAACATGGCCTTTGAATTTGTAATTAATCCTGGTGACGCCAACACAGGGATCCCGCCTGCCCTGCATTCTTAGCCCCCACGGTGGAGCCTGTCTCATCCTTTAGTGTCGAAGAAAAGCCTCCCTTTAAACAGGGAGTTGGAAGACTTGCTAAAGTGCTGTTTCTACAGATACTTTACTACCATCATGCGTAGTGAGACTCTATGAAAAAGAGAATCATGGCTGGCGTAAGAGCAAGCTCAGAGTGCAGGGTTTCCTCACTTATTTTTTGACATGGTCTGATTTTACCTTTGTATGAGATTTACTACTAGAATTTGGGCTTCCCTAGTGGCTCAGATGGCAGAGAATCTGCCTGCAAGGCAGGAGGTCCGGGTTTGATCCCTGGCCAGGAAGATCCCCTGGAGAAGGAAATGGCAACCCACTCCAGTATTCTTACCTGGAGAATTCCATGGATAGAGGAGCCTGGTGGACTACAGTCCATAGGGTTATAATTCTTATTTTTGTGACAAGGTCTTATTTTTCGCTTTGCATGAGATTTACTACTAGAATTTAGTTTTTTAACCTCTGTCCCAGCCGAAGGATCTCTAATTAGCTGTGGCCACTGCGACTGAAGGGCGATGAAAGGATACAGGCAAAGGTGGAGGCGCTGATGGCGGTGGTGATGGCTGGTCACTGCTAAGTAATGTCCCGGTGGTCCAGGTGAGGCTGTCCACCCTTCGGGTTTCCCTCAGCGTAGCAAGCAGAGGGAAACAGACCCGACAAGGACAGCTGGAGAAGGCAACGGTAGGAATAGAAGGAAACACCTCCCATCACCCAGGTTGGCAGAGGCAAGGGGCTCTGCAGAGTTTGGCAGAGCTTGTTAAACCCACGCTTTCATGCTAGTTTTGTCCACTTGTTCTTCTCAGACAGCAGGCCCTCGTGCCAGAGCTCCCGGCAGCGCCCCGGCTGTGTCCTCTGGCATTGTGTTCTCTGTCAGGCTGCAGACCTACATTCCCCCTCAGCCCTGGTGTCGGGCGGCGTGAAGGTGAATTTGGAGGGTTTTCAGGTGAGCGGGTAGGTGTTCTACAAACATGTTAAGCTTCCTCAGTCTGTCTGATTTAGGTTCTTAGAGAAGTCTTATTAAAAATGGCTTTTACCCTTCTGTCAAAGAACATTTATATAGAATCTTTTTTTTTTTTTTTTTTACTATGGTTTTTTTAGTTAAGTGATCTTGCCTCACCAAAGGCAAAAGGTGTCACCTAGCTTATGTAAAAAATATAAATTAAGGTCCTGAATCACTCCGATACTTGGGCAGAAAAGTTGAACTCTGTGTGCATCCTGGTAACTGTACTATTATAATTTTCTCCAAAACTGAGTTATCTGCCCGCAGATGAAATCTGCCATCAGCCTCACTTGCTGTTACAGATTAATGTCACTGCTCGTGGGAGACGCTGCCTTCCCTTCCAGACTCACAGAAGCACAGCTTTGATAATTAATCCTGATAACACCAACACAGAGACCAACATACCTGACATTGTACTCAAGTGACTTGGCAGAAAGGAAAAACGTCTCACTTGAACATGGTAAAATACTATGAAAATGTATATTTTGCTAGCTTTCATGGGAGAAAATTTGTATTTTCCCTGGCTGATTTTCATTTGGACTTAAATGTTTGAAGGCCATACAGAACCGAACCTGGGAGAGATTAAATTTTGCCCCCAGTGAAGTCACTAAATTCAGTGGATTTTAATTACTTCTATCCCCCTGGGCTTTGCCCACCCCACTTCATTTCTCAGACGTTCCCTGTAGGTTGCAAGGATTAATTTGCAAGCCGGGTCCCACACTATCCATGAGACGAAGCAGAATGTACGGCGGGCGAGGTGATCGGGGGCCACGCTTTGAGCGGCTGAGGCAGGTTCCCCCGTGCCAGCCTGTGTCGGCGCAGATGGAGTGGGGTCGCCCGCTGCCACGCCTCAGCTCCACGGGGCCCAGGCGGCGGCTCACTCGCTCTGCTGTTTCTTATAGAACCCAGCCGCTGGGCAGCCTGTGAGGCAGGGCCCATGACCCATTTTTCATTCCCAGTTTGTTCACAAACCACATTTTCTTGACTCTGAAAACAACAGCAGCCCATGGATATGTCTTTACAAGGCAGCTAGAACTTACCAGAATACGTGTTTTTTTTTTATCCTGGCACGAATCCCAAGGTCTTGGAAGCCGTCCCTCCCTGCCCGTCGCGTTTTCCTCTGTATGTTCTGCACTGCTTTCTCTAATAGCTCTTTTGGCGCGCAGGTTCTAAATGTAAAGCTTAACGCTCAAGCAGGGTGAGCAGCACTCTTAACGGGAGCTGCCTTAGCGTTGGCTTGCACGTGAAATGGAAATGGCTGGTGTTTCCCATCCTTTACAGAATTTCTAGTGCTCAGCCTCCATGAAATGGATTGCTTATGGGGAGATAATGTCTGTTCTATTCCTTTTTAAGTCTGTGAAAAATGTCATCCTGGTTAATAGGGTGATTAAAACTCTTTATGCTCCGGGAGATAAATGTGATTATGTTTGTCATACTCTACCCGAGACACAGACAGCAGAGGAGGCACACTTGAAATTCCGTAACATTTCCTCTCTTCCATATCCAGGAACATTCAGAACTCAGTACACAGATGGTACTTCACATAAAGAATAACATTATCTGTTAAACATTTTTCCTTTCCATTAACCAATTTAACAATATGCCTCTGGTATAAATGGAATAGACAAATGACTACATCTTCTGATATCTGAGTTCTGACTGAAGGAGAAAACCACTTTACTCATACTGCTTCCTTTTAACTTTCGTCTCTGTTACTTTATTTTTGCTTTGAAGATGCAGCTGGAGCCTCTTTGGTGCCTGTCCCCATCAGCCTTCCTGCAGCAGGTGATTCACCATAACCTATGGGAGTCCCCTGCTACCCCTCAAGGACAAGAGACGCATATGGTAAAGGCTTTGTAAACGTCAGGCATGTAAATGTTGGTCCCTTTAGGCCTCCGCGCGCCCACCAGCCACCCAGGCTGAGACTCTTAAAAGGGACAAAGCCTGCTCAGTTTTCCTCCCGACTTTGCTTCCTTCATTTCATTCAAAGACTAGAGATATTTTGTTGCAGAGTTTAGTTAAAAATGAAAGGTGGGTGAAGAGTTTTTGCTACTTTACATACCCTGATAAATTTCACAATCCTTTTAAAAAAGTCTTGGATTTTAAACAGGTTACATATGAATCCCAGACGCTGATTACACCTGTTTAATTAACAATACCGCAATTTTAACAGGGTAAGATAGTCCAGAGAAAAATGTTAATTATGTACTTGACATTTCATTTAAAACATTTTCTTAAAACTAAAAGGTTTCATTATAAGAGATAAATTTCAAATGTACTTTATTAAACTGATTGCTAATTAGAGCCTAAGCAATTATAAAGAAAATACACAATGATATTCAACCAGAGGTTATTTTTCTGGACATAGTGACATAGTAAACGTTTCTTTAAAAAATTTTAATTCACCTGGAGACTCAATACTCAGGCAGGTACATTTCTGGTTAAAAATACTTGTTAAGATAGGTGATAATTGGTCTATTTTAATATTGACAACTGAGATAAAACTACAAACTGTCAGGCAATGTTTAGGGACCCAGAATCAACTTGTCAAAAAAGGACATTTTACACGCATAGTATCATTGTTTTTGCATGATTATCCTTTCAGGTTATCACAGTCTGTTACTGGTGGCTTATCTAAGAACGTACAGGTTTACAGGGCCTTAAAGTGATACCCAGCACACACACCACAGAGCGCGTCCAGGGCAGCAGCGCCACTCCACTGCCTGAAGGGCGGGGCTCTTCCAGGAGCGAGTCCTCCGCGCTCTGACAGCCACATGCTGACAAGCAAGGCTGCTAAAACTTATTTAACTAGAAACACTGAGGTACCACTGTCTGTTTATAAAGATTTTCCATCATACATAATTATTTTTTTCAGGTAGAAAATGTGGCTTTCAACTTTTATAGGCATGGAAGTAATTCCCCTGGGATTTCCTTCACCTAGAGAAGGTACCCATGTGATTATTTTTAAAGAGTCTTCCTAACTTTTTCAACTTTGCTAACCCTAACCCCCTCCCCCTCCTGTGAACGTAACCAGATCAGCTGTAAAGGAGCAGCACCCAGTCATGACGGCAGGCTTCTGTGAGGACGCTGAACGCCGTCCATCCCAGAGGCTCAGTCAGCGACTGCGTGTTCCTGAGGAGAGCTGACTAGAGTCCCTTCGGGGCTGCGGCAGCTCCAAAGCCAGCCTTCCCTGTAGCACTCGTCCAGACTTCATCCACCGTGCTCCTCTCATTTGGATCTCAGTGCTTCCTCCCACTCAACGGCCGACTCAGAGTTCTTGGGAATTGCTGGAAATATCGACTGCATTTTATTTCGAAAGTCTTTCATCTGAAAGATGAAAAAAATCAGTCATCAAATGTTAAAAGATGGGGAAAAGAGCCAAAATTAGAGATGGACACCGTTGCTGACTGACTGATATGCCATTGCTGTGGGTACCAAGCAAAAGAAGACCAACAGAAGGAAAGACTGTCCTTGCTGCCTTGGAAGACAGCGAGACAGACCTCGTTTCTTCTTCCTAGTATAAGTCTGCTGCTGCTGCTAAGTCGCTTCAGTTGTGTCCGACTCTGTGCAACCCCATAGACGGCAGCCCACCAGGCTCCCCCGTCCCTGGGATTCTCCAGGCAAGAACACTGGAGTGGGTTGCCATTTCCTCCTCCAATGCATGAAAGTGAAAAGTCAAAGTGAAGTCGCTCAGTCGTGTCGGACTCTTAGCGACCCCATGGACTGCAGCCTACCAGGCTCCTCCATCCATGGGATTTTCCAGGCAAGAGCACTGGAGTGGGGTGCCAAGTCTACTGGGACTTAAATAACAAAACTCTAAGTCTGAAAGGCAACATGCTCTCTATCATCCACCCTCAATGACATTTACTTCCTACCAGAAGACAGCCTATGTTGTTGGCCTTCATATGTAAAGATGCACTTGAGAATGGGAGGTCTATCTAAATAGATGAATCTACTGAGGCTATTCAAACCTAGAAGAATTTGGGGGTCAGAAGGAAGGAGTGGGGAGAAGAAACTTCAGTCGCTCAGTCGTTTCTGACTCTTTGCGACCCCATGAATCACAGCATGCCAGGCCTCCCTGTCCATCACCAACTCCCGGAGTTCACCCAAACTCAGGTCCGTCGAGTCAGTGATGCCATCCAGCTATCTCATCCTCTGTCATCCCCTTCTCCTCCTGCCCCCAATCCCTCCCAGCACTAGGGTCTTTTCCAATGAGTCAACTCTCCGCATGAGGTGGCCAAAGTACTGGAGTTTCAGCCTCAGCATCAGTCCTTCCAATGAATATTCAGGACTGATCTCCTTTAGGATGGACTGGTTGGATCTCCTTGCAGTCCAAGGGACTCTCAAGAGTCTTCTCCAATACCACAGTTCAAAAGCATCAATTCTTCAGCGCTCAGCTTTTTTCACAGTCCAATTCTCACATCCATACATGACCACTGAAAAAAGCATAGCCTTGACTAGACTTGACTAGATGGACCTTTGTTGGCAAAGTAATATCTCTGCTTTTGAATATGCTATCTAGGTTGGTCATAACTTCCCTTCCAAGGAGTAAGCGTCTTTTAATTTCATGGCTGCAGTCACCATCTGCAGTGATTTTGGAGCCCAAAAAAATAAAAGTCTGACACTATTTCCACTGTTTCCCCATCTATTTGCCATGAAGTGATGGGACCAGATGCCATGATCTTAGTTTTCTGAATGTTGAGCTTTAAGCCTTTTTCACTCTCACTTTCTTCAAGAGGCTCTTTAGTTCCTCTTCACTTTCTGCCATAAGGGTTAAGGAGGATCTGCCATAAGGGTTAAGGAGGAATCAATGAATGGCAGATAGAGTAGAATGTTCTTATGCACCGACAGTGTTGAGGAATCTACGTAAAGGTGTTCCCAGCAGACAGTAATCTGGAATCACGCGCCTGGAGCAGGAGTTTGGGGGATCCTGATGTGCAGGGTCAAGTCCACCTCTGCACACGGCCCGAGGGCAGGGACACTAACTTACAGGAGTTACCGTAGGTGACGCTCGCTCCACACCTATTCATTCTTCACACCTGGCTGGTCCTGTTCTGAAGACACTACTCCAGAAGCACTGGAGCACAGAGCTGCCGTCTTCCTGTTAGCCACACCCCAACCGGGCTTCCCCGATGGCTAGGCGGCAAAGATCCTGCCTGCAATGCAAGAGACTCTAGTTCGATCCCTGGGTCAGGAAGATCCCCTGGAGAAGAAAATGGCTATCCACTCCAGTATTCTTGCCTGGAGGACCCCATGGACAGAGGAGCCTGGCATGCTACAGTCCATGGGGTCACAAAGAGTCAGACACGGCTGAGCAACTGAACAACAACTCAACCATTATTTCTCAAGGATACAGATCTCCTCAGTCAAACTGAAGCAGCCTGGATTCACAGCAACATGTGAGTCATTTCTTGGAGTGACTGAGAGTCAGCTAGTATTTTTTTCCGTTAATGTTGATGCTTACTTAATTTCAACCAGAAGGTGAACCCTTGTGCTGTTTCCCAATTCAGGAGGTGCATCCGCTTCGGGACTTGTCAATTCCGAGGCATTTACTCCAGTCATGGTAGCACTGCCGTTAGCACAGACCCTGGTGTCAAGTAGACCTCTCTGTTCAAAGCCCAACTCACTGCTTGGGGAGCCTGCTTACTCTGGCTAAGGGGCAGATTTCATGTGTGCAGGATGGAGATACTCGCCGGCCGACAGAGTTGAGAGGACGGAGGTAACACACAGAAAGGCACAGCCGGTGGTGCTCAGTGCTCCTCAGCTGTTGTCACTGCAGCAGCTTCAAAATACTGTGTTCCAGGAACAGAGCTCATGTGGAGCTAAGTATTATGGTATGCTTGTCAAAAGCATTCATTTACAGTCACGTCATTTTGGTTTAAATATTCTGATAACTGAAGACACATAAGGTTATCTATCATAAGAGGTCTGTAGGTCCAGGAGCACCCTCTCCACGTCTGGGTCCCAGACACCAGTCTTGACACACACCCCCCCCATGGTATTTATGTCTCCCCCCAACCCCCTCTTCCATGCAGCTCTCTAGTTTGTAGTGTGATGAACCCTGCATGAAAGGTTTCCAGCTAAAGGCAGTGCTCTGCCCCTGGGTGTCGGGGGGACGACTGGAAGAAGTTCTCTAAATAGAGAGTCCTGACAGTCGGGCTGTCAGAGTCACAGGGGATCACCAATGGCGCTGGGGGCAGGGATGCCAAATGTCTAGGATGGCCCACAAAAAGAGCTGCTTTGTCCAAAATGCCCAAGAGTGCCCCCTTGAAGGGCCTTGCAGACTTTCTCAGTTGAAAGGCGCCTCTGGCCAGGGTTTGCAATGTGCTGCTTGGTTCCTTCCTGTCGCCTCTCTCATGGAACATCTGTTACAGCCAAGTCTAATGACAGGGTTTTCTGGTGGGGTATCAGCCACCAGGACATGAACAGAATCATCTACCATCCTGCCTTCTCGGGGAGATGGAAGGAGGTCAGTCACTGCGAAGGCGGAGGCAGGAATGCGGTTAGGGTTAGGGTTAGGTTGTGCTCCCATTTCCTCTTCTTGGCCCATTCTTTTTTCTTTGCTCTAATTTCCCAAGGATTATTTACCTGTTCCCAGGATCATAAGTGAGTAACTGAACCATTAGAAGGAATCATATCTGAAAAACAGCCAACTAGGAACAGACAGGCTTCCGAGCCCAGTGACGGGAGGGAGACAAGTGGGATACAGAGCACCATGTGGCCCTTTATTTACAGCCGTGGAGGAGTCCAGCCAACACGGCGGAGCAGAAAGACCTGAGTGCACCTCCCAGGAGCACACCAGCATCACAACTACCTGCAGAACCACCACCGATGAAAAGACTAGAACCTGCCAGAGAAGATCTGTTACCACAAAAGATGTGAAGAAGGGCCCACAACAGGATGCAGGGGAATGGTGGACCGGTAATACGGTTAAGCCTCACATCTCCAGGTGGGTGACCCACAGAACCAATACTCTGCACAGGCTCTCCCAGAGAAGCGGGAGTTCTGGCCCCATGCCAGGTTCTGTAGCCTGGGGGTCCTTCACCCGAAGGCAAGTCCCCAAGGAATCTGGCTTTGAAGGCCAGTGGGGCTTCATTTCAGGCGCCCCAGAGGACTGGGGAAATAGAGACTTCACTCCTAAAGGACGTACACAGCATCTCATAGACTCCAGGATCCAAGACAAAAGCAGTCATTTGACAGGAGCCTGGTCAGCCCAGCTGCTGGTCTTGGAGCATCTCCTGGAGAGCTAGGAGGCCACTGCGGCTCACAGTGGGGCACAGACATGGGGCAGCCGTTCTTGGGAGCTCCCTCTACCACTCGACACTGGTGCTGAAGCGCCAGCGTGGGACCCTCCCTGTAGCTCCTCAGCGCCAAGACCTGACCCACCGCTGGGATACCTCAGGCCAGGCGAGTCCTACCCCCGAGCAGGCAGGCTACCTTAAGACCTCCGGAGCCCAGTCGACTCATTTAGACACAGCCCTGTCCACCAGAGGGTCCAGGACCCCGCTCCACCCATCAGTGGGCAGGCACCAGCCCCAGAGTCCCCTGGGCCCGGCCCTGCCATCCAGGAAGCCTGCTCTTGCCTCCAGACCAGCCGCCTCCACCAGGGGCAGACACCAGATGCAGGAACACTACAGTCACGCAGCCTGCGGAGCCCGTCTCCCCAGCACTAGGCCAGCCCAACTGAGGCAGGAACCATCTCCCCTGCCTCCCCAACCTGCCCAGGGACCCAACAGCAGCCCTGAGACCCATAACCAGACCCAGGGCCAGCTCCGCCTGCCACCAGAGCGAGCACTGAGTCAGGAACCGTCTGCCCTGCCTCCCCCACCCCCCACCCCACCAGGGATCTGACAGCAGCCCTGAGACCCCCGCCTGCCAGCAGAGCGAGCACTGAGTCCAGGACCTGGTTTCACCCCGTAGTGGGCAGACAGCAACCCCAGAATCTTCTAGACCCTGACTCCACACACCAGTACTAGCCCCAGGGCCCCCTGAGGTTCTGCAGTCAGCTGCCTCGTGACCCGGCCCAGCAGCTGGCAGCTTCCACACAAGGGTCTGGCAACCAACTGGACCAGAGGCCAACCAAAACTGTACAATACTGACACAAAAACAGACACGCAGATCACTGGGACAGAACAGAGCCTAGAGAGACACCCATGCAATGGTCACTCAATCTGCGACACAGGAAGCAAAGACACAGAATGGAAAAGAGACAGCCTCTTCAGTAAGTGCTGCTGGGAAAAACCGGACAAGTGAAAGAATGAAATTAGAACATTCTCTAACACCATACACAAAAACTTAAAACTGGGTTAAAGACCTAAATGTAAGATTGGAAACTATAAAACTCCTAGAGGAAAACATAAGCAGAACATTCTTTGACATAAATCACAGCAATACATTTTTAAATCTGTCTCCTAAAGCAAAGGAAATGAAAGCAAAAATAAATGAGACCTAATTAAACTTAAAAGGTTTTGTACAACAAAGGAAACCATCAACAAAGTAAAAAGACAACCTACTGAATGGGAGAAGATATTTGCAAATGATATGACTGACGCAGGGTTAATATCCAACAAATATAAACAGCTCATACAGCTCATAATTTACAAAATCAAACAACCCAATTAAACATGGGCAGACGACATGAATAGACATTTTTTCAGAGAGGACATGCAGATGGCCAACAGGCTCATGAAAAGATGCTCAAGACCCCTGATCATCAGGGAAATGCAGATCAAAACTACACTGAGGTAACACCTCACACCTGTCAGAATGCCTGTCTTCAAAAAGAACACACATAACAATGTTGGCAAGAATGTGGAGAAAAGGGATCACCTGTACACTACTGGTGTAATCTGGCAAACTGGCGCAGGCACTGCGGGACACAGTATGGAGGCTTCTCAGAAAACTGAGAACAGAACTACCATCAACCCAGCAACTCCACTCCTGGGAATGTATCCAGACAGCCCAGTGCTCATTTAGCAGCATTATTTACGATTGCCAAGATATGGAAGCAACCTAAGTCTCCATCAACAGGTGAACGGATGAAGACAGTGTGGTATGTATACACTGCGATACTAATCAGCCGTCAAAAGGAATGAAAGTTGGCCACTTGCAACAGCATGGGCGGACTTGGGGGTCTTATGCTGCGTGAAATCAATCCAACGGGGAAAGCAAATACTGCACCATCTCACTTATGTGTGGAATCTGAAAATACACAACAGACTGGTGAATATAACAACAGGCTCAAAGATACAGAGAACAAACCAGCGGTTACCACTGGGATAAGGGAAGGGGAAGGGGCAATATAAGGGTAAGGGATTAAGACATACAAACTACTGGTATAAAATAAGCTACAAGGATATACTGTACAACACGGTATTTGGTCAATATTTTATAACTATAAATGGAGTATAACCTTTAAAATTATGAACCACTACTTTGTATACCTGTTACTTATATAATATGGTGTATCACCTATACTTCACTGAAAAAGCCTTTTAAATTTTACAGCTGTGGAAATGGAAACCCAGCATCTCCTTATAATCAGGGCCTCAAGTCCCTTTCAGCAGAAAGGCTCACAGAAAGTTTCTAAGCTTGTACTATTCATAGTACATGGATAGTTCAATGAAGACCTTTAGTTTTTTCTGCCTATTTCAATTTCTGATATGCAGATCAGAGGTGTCGGTCCTCTCTGTGATACTCTATCACAGGTCAACAGAACATTCCTCTGCTTAAAAATGTGCTTGACAAAAAACTTAGGGACTGAGTACATTTAAGCAAATTATAAAGTAAATATACTGAGTTCCAAGATAATAATTACAGCTATTGCCACAAAACCATCTCCTACCCTAACACCAGAAAAGTCTGGTGAAGACGGGGCATGTTGGGGACCTGAGTGTCCATCCAGCAACTCAGTCTCACTCTGAAGCATTTTCTAGACTCTGAGATTCTTCCTGCAGTCCTCCTTATCCCTCTTCCTCTCTGACCAAGAATAATTTCTCTCTGGTTACAGACCACAAGCCTACCCTTCTAAACAGGGCCGCACTGCATACTGCCCAACTCCAGGATGCTCTCCTCAAAGACTGGGACACGAACGGCACTGCGGGGCAGTGAGCCCACTCCTCCAAGAACCTCATCCTTGAGTCCCAATGTTTGTGTACAACAGTTTGTGTACAACAGGCTGTAATATTATCAGAAAATAGCAGTCTCTTCAACAGTACGTGAACTGTGAACTTCCAGGTGTTCAAGCTAGATTTAGAAAAGGCAGAGGAACCAGAGATCAAATTGCCAACAGCTGTTGGATCGTGGAAAAAGCAAGAGAGTTCCAGAAAAATGTTTACTTCTGCTTTATTAACTATGCCAAAGCCTTTGACTGTATGGACCACAACAAACTCTGGAAAATTCTTAAAGAGATGGGAATACCAGACCACCTGACCTGCCTCCTGAAAGATCTGTATGCAGGTCAGGAAGCAAAAGTTAGAACTGGACATGGAACAACAGATTGGTTCCAAATAGGGAAAAGAGTACATCAAGGCTGTATATTGTCACCCTGCTTATTTAACTTACATGCAGAGTACATCATGAGAAATGCTGGGCTGGAAGAAGCATAAGCTGGAATCAAGATCGCTAGGAGAAATATCAATAACCTCAGATATGCAGATGACACCACCCTTATGGCAGAAAGTGAAGAAGAACTAAAGAGCCTCTTGATGAGAGTGAAAGGGGAAAGTGAAAAAGCTGACTTAAAACTCAACATTCAGAAAACTAAGATCATGGCATCTGGTCCCATCACTTCATGGTAAATAGATGGGGAAACAGTGGCAGACTTTATTTTGGGGGGCTCCAAAATCACTGCAGATTGTGACTGCAGCCATGAAATTAAAAGATGCTTGTTCCTTGGAAGAAAAACTATGACCAACCGAGACAGAATATTAAAAAGCAGAGACATTATTTTGCCAACAAAGGTCTATCTAGTCAAATCTACGGTTTTTTCAGTAGTCATGTATGGATGTGAGAGTTGGATTATAAAGAAAGCTGAGCACCAAAGAACTGATGCTTTTGAACTGTGGTGCTGGAGAAGACTCTTGAGAGTCCCTTGGACTCCAAGGAGATCCAACCAGTCCATCCTAAAGGAGATCAGTCCTGAATATTCATTGGAAGGACTGATGCTGAAGCTGAAACTCCAATACTTTGGCCACCTGATGAACAACTGACTCATTGAAAAAGACCTTGATGCTGGGAAAGATTGAAGGCGGGAGGAGAAGAGGACAATAGAGGACAAGATGGTTGGATGGTATTACTGACTCAATGGACATGAGTTTAAGTAAACCCCAGAAGTTGGTGATGGACAGGGAGGCCTGGCGTGCTGCAGTCCATGGGGTTGCAAAGACTCGGACATGACTAAGCAACTGAACTGAGCAGTCTCTAAGGCAGCAGTTCTCAGAGTATTACGACAATAGTAAAATGATTACAAGGAATTTGTCACTAATATGGATTTTCTCATTGATATTCTAGGTTTAGAATAAATTCAAGATTATGTCTCCAATAATGTTACTACTCACATTCACACTGCAACAGCTTTTTGGAAGGGCGATGTAGCCAGTATGCCAGGAGTGAACCATGGGATATTACTATACATTTACCGTGTCTGTCTTGGCAAGGAAAAGAACAACATGAAAACTTTTGGTGTTATATATAGTGTGCTGAAAAATTACTTAAAAGCTGAGGCTATGTCTCCAATTTAATGAATCTGAGAAAACCCTTACAACATCTAATAAATAGACAGCTAGTGGAATTAAGTGCTCCAACTTCTAAAATGTCTTTGCCATTGTATAGCTCATTTAGCTTCAATTTTCTCACTTGCAGGTACAGGATGGCTGCCAGCCTCGGTGCTGAGGTTAGAATAATGAAGCTTCATAGGACCAACTGATGAGAAAGCCTTTGGATATATCAATAATTACAGTGCCAACAGGAATTCTGAAGAACCTGGAAATTCAGCTTCTTCATAAAACCGAGTAAGACTATAAATGTTGCCTGAACAACAATAATGTCTGCCATTCAAGATCACCTATGTGCCAGACTCACCAAGCAGGCGGCTTTTATGTAGCCTTCACAATTCTGGCAGAAATGAAGACCACCACTTTATATATGAGAAACCAGAGGTCAAAGAGGTTAACCCACCCATGGTGATCTGATTTGTAAGTACAACTGCCTCACTGACATCCAGGCTCTTTCCCCATACCACTCTGGTTCTGCGACCTGGAAAGACCTCTCCAACTTCTACTCATGTGCCCGCTTTCCCTAAAAATGACTTAGCTTGAAACGTGTACTTCTTGCAGTGGTGACCATGTTATACAGAATGCTAAGATGATGCTGTGAAAGTGCTGCACTCAATATGCCAGCAAATTTGGAAAACTCAGCAGTGGTCACAGGACTGGAAAAGGTCAGTTTTTATTCCAATCCCAAAGAAGGGCAATACCAAAGAATGCTCAAACTACCACACAATTGCACTCATTTTACATGCTAGCAAGGTAATGCTCAAAATCCGTCAAACTAGGCTTCAGCAGTACATGAGCTAAGAACTTCAAGATGTACAAGCTGGATTTAAAAGTGCAGAGAACTGGATGGGAGGGGAGTTTGGGGGAAACTGGATACATGTGTATGTATGGCTAAGTCCCTTCACTGTTCACCTGAAATTATCACAACATTGTTAATTGGCTATACCCCAATACATAATGTTTTTGGTGTTAATAATAATAAAAATTCCTGTGGCATTTTTCGAAACAGAAAAAAAGAGCAGAGGAACCAGAGATCAAATTGCCAACATCTGCTGGATCATAGAAAAAACAAAGGAATTCCAGAAAAACATCTACTTCTGCTTCATTGCTTATACTAAAGCCTTTGACTTTGTTGGATAACAACAAACTGTGGAAAATTCCTGAAGAGATGGGAATACCCGATCACCTTACCTACCTCGTGAAAAACCTGTATGCAGGTCAAGAAGCA
This sequence comes from Bubalus bubalis, assembly GCF_019923935.1. Lineage (NCBI taxonomy): Eukaryota > Metazoa > Chordata > Mammalia > Artiodactyla > Bovidae > Bubalus > Bubalus bubalis. The sequence goes on along the minus strand of NC_059166.1, from coordinate 10,182,727 downwards.
ACAGTCAGAACCAGACATGGAACAATGGACTGGTTCAAAATTGGGAAAGGAGTATACCAAGGCTGTATATTGTCATCCTGCTTGTTTAACTTACAGGTAGAGTACATCATTAGAAATGCTGGGATGGATGAATCACAAGCTGAAAGGAATCAAGATTGCTGGGAGAAATATTAGTAACCTCAGATATGCAGATGATACCACCCTAATGACAGAATATGAAGAGGAACTAAAAAGCCTCATGATGAAATGAAGGAGAGTGAAAAAGCTGGCTTAAAACTCAACATTCAAAACACTAAGACCATGCGTGGCATCTGGTCCCATCACTTCATGGCAAATAGGTGAGGAAACGGTGGCAGACTTTTTTTGGGGGAGGCTCCAAAATCACTGCAGATGGTGACTGCAGCCATGAAATAAAAGACGCTTGCTCCTTGGAAAAAAAGGCTATGATAAACCTAGACACCATATTAAAAAGCAGAGACATCACTTTGCTGACAAAGGTCTGTCGTCAAAGCTATGGTTTTTCCAGTAGTCATGTATGGATGTAAGAGTAGGGCCATAAAGAAAGCTGAGCACTGAAGAATTGATGCTTTTGAACTGTGGTGCTGGAGAAGACTCTTGAGAGTCCCTTGGACAGCAAGGAGATCAAACCAGTCAATCCTAAAGGAAATCAACCCTGAATATTCATTGGAAGGACTAAAGCTGAAGCTCCAATACTGTGACCACTTGATGTGAAGAGCCAACTCACTGGAAAAGACCCTGATGCTGGGAAAGGTTGAGGGCAGGAAAAGAGGTCAACAGAGGATGAGAATGGCTAGATGGCATCACCAACTCAATGGACATGAGTTTGAGCAAATTTTGGGAGACAGTGAAGGACAGGGAAGGCTGGCATGCTGCAGTCCCTGCAGTCTCAAAGAGTCAGACACGACTGAGTGAGTGAATAATACTTCTCTACCCTCTTGAAGTTAGGCAACTATGTGACTCATTCTGGCTAATGAAATATGAGTAAAAGAAATCTGTGCCACTTCCAAGGTGAAGCATATTATTTCAAGTGTTCCAGCCTCCAGGCCTCTCTTCCCTTTCCATAGCAATCAGGGAAACCTGTGTGCTGCAGCGGTGCCTCAAGATGAAAGAAGCTTGAGGTAGGAAGCCCTCCTGTGGAGGACAGGTTCCCTAGAGAGCTGCATAAACCCAGTGAATTTTAGGAAAGAAATAAACCTTGAAGCCACACAGTTGGGGATTATTCTTTTACTGTGGTATAACCCAGCCTATCCTGACTGACATAGCTGGTGAAGAGAAATCAAGAACAGACCTAAGGCAGGCTCTGATATCCTTCACTATTATGTTAAATTTGGCTTAAACATGGGAGAATAAAAACTTAAGGGTTGGACAAAGGGGAAGAGAAACTTGGTGTTAATTAAGCTTAAATAGGTTTTAGAATCACCTGGAAAAACCAAACCACCACTCTTCTCTTCAGGGAGCTCAGCACATTGATTAATCCCATTATATGACACAGCTTCTGAGGAAATCAGAACATTTTGATATTTTCAATGAACTAGTGTGGGAGCTCTGATCAGCTTGGTTAAGTGAAGAGTCAGTTTTTTGGGGGTGGATTATAGTCCTATGTCTGCTTAATAAAACTGTACTAAGCAGGACTAGGCTTAATTTAGAGAGCAGCTGCTGGTATATTTCAATTTTTGATTAGGCCTGTTGATACCCACATAAATCTGAGAATGTCTGAACATACCATGTAATTTTACATGGTATGTTCAATATTCAGAATGAATTCAATATTCATTTGCATTAGGAAGGCTAAGATTCTCGTTTTCTAAGTTATTAGTCCCATTATTTAGGTGAAGGTCAGACAAGCATCTCTCTCCTAAACCTTCACCGTTATCACATCCATACAGTCTAAAATTTGTAGTAAAGTCAATTGATTTAGGAATAAAAAGTGAACAGGTAACTTTCTGAGCAATACAATCCCTGAAGTACTCATTAAAAAATGGTCAATTATTATGACAATGATTAACAACAGGGCACAATTCAAAAGCAAAAGCTTTCTGTTAATGTGCAGTAAACTGAGCAACAGGGATGACCCTAGAGTGTCTTAGGGCCAGGGCATGCTCTGCAGCTAAGACTCAGCCCAGTAAGAACAATTTATAACATGCTTCTTGATTTAAGGTGCTAACAGGTCTCAGGTTCTCAGCAGCAGTTCTAAAACTATTTCAATCAGGCTTTATTTTTAGTAACTGAACCACCTATGACTGTCAGGCCTCTTCCTAAAAGCTTTATATTTTACTGCACTAAATAATAAAAAAAATTATGACATTTTGACTCCACTTGTTTGACTTCATATGACTAGAATGCTAGATTTCTAATTTTAAAAGATATGCAGCAAGCAACAAAGATTTATTGTATAGTACAGGGAACTACAGTATCTTGTAATAACCTGTAACAGAAAATCTGAGAAATAACATACATATATATATAACTGAATGACCTTGCTGTATACCTGAAACAGTCTATACTTCAATTATATATATATATTATATATTAAGAAATACTTTATAATAGTTACCAACCAAATCACTATCATTTTCATACTTTACCTAATGATCCTGCTTCACTGGCACACATACATGAGCATGCACAAACACAGAACACACAGGACTTGCTTGCACTCCCACTTTATGACGCTTTTTTTTTTTAAAGCCTGGGTGATAGACTGTCACAGGGGAATGAAGATACTGATGGCTCAATAACAGAGCTTCCGTGTATACGTTTATTTTCACACTGTACAGGAAGTTACTTATAAGTGAACATAGGTATAAGGCACTCAGAACAAAAGAATGAACATGTACTTAATGAAAAGAATCAGAATTTCTGTAAAACAACAAACACCTGCATCCCACATTTTTTTTTTTAACAATTGGCAACTCTACATGCACACACACATAAAGCAAGGACTGGTAAATCACGGGTATAATGACTGGTACAGTTGGTACAATCATTGGCACCTTATTTGACGCAGTCACTTAGAACTGTTAAGAAGTATAACCTAGCATCTGGATGCTAAATAAAAGTCGGGGGGGAGGCTAAATAGGGGAGTCACTCTACCCCTGTTTCCAAGTTTTAGGAATTCAAGTTTATTCAAAAACTAGAATACACAAGACCATAACCGCTATCTTTCTTCAGTAACTTCAGAATGGTAGGTGGTTTTAAACAACTTTAAAACTTAAGCTCCTTTTGAATATCCCAAAGTGTTTTTGCACTCTTCTGCAGACGCGCCTCTTCTTCAGGGGCCAACTTCACTTTTATAAGGTCAGTAATACCACTCTCCCCCAGGATACAAGGAACACTGAGGAATACTTCTTCATTTATTCCATAGAGACCCTTAATTCTGGTGGAAACTGGATGCACTCTCCTAAGATTCTTCAAAATACTTTCTGTTAGGTCAGCTACAGACAGGCCAATGGCCCAAGAAGTATAACCTTTCATTTTAATAATCTCATAGGCACTAGCAACCACATCTTTGTGAACATTTTTCCACTGCTCCGGATCTTTATCAGTTCCTATATCTAAATTCAGTTCCTTCAGAGGGACACCTGCAATGTTCACGCCACTCCACACGGGAACACTTGAGTCTCCGTGCTCTCCAAGGATCCACCCATGACAGCTTTCAGAATGGATACTAAGCCTTTGCCCAATCAAGAAACGGAAACGGGCAGTGTCCAGATTGCAACCACTTCCAATAACACGATTTTGGGGAAAGGCACTCAACTTCCAGGCTACGTACGTCAAGATATCCACCGGATTGGAAACCACAATCAGTTTGCAGCGTGGACTGTACTGAACAATACTGGACATCATTAACTTAAAGATGGCCACATTTCGCTGGACTAAATTAAGGCGTGTTTCTCCTTTTTCCTGGCGTGCACCTGCCGTGATAATCACGAGGTTGGAGTTTGCAGTGACAACGTAATCTCTGCTGGAAACAATGTTTGGCATTTTCACGAAAAGGCTGCCATGCTGAAGATCCATTGTCTCACCCTTCAGTCGGCCTTCATCAACATCCACCAGGGCGAGTTCATCGCTCAAGCCTTTTAACAGGATGCTGACAGCACAGGCCATGCCAACCGATCCAGTTCCTACGATAGAGATCTTACTGTTGCGAACAGGCTCCTCTGAAGTGAAATTCTTCATCAGCTCACACTTGACCGTCGCCATCTTGGACGCGGGGGCCACGGCCCAGGCGCCCCCGAGGGGGGTGGCTGCCGGCGGGCGGGGGCTTGGGGCCATTCCCGGGCCCAGGAAATTCGCCCTCACAGTGCCCGCTCTCTGGCTGGCCCGCAGGATTCCCACAGTCCAGCTCATGGCTATTCACTTGAGAAGTGAAGGCAGAAAGCAGCAGGCGCCCTTAGAAGCTACAAAGGAGAGAGCTGCGACCGTTGGCCAGTTCTCAGCCCTCAATGCGGCTGCGCAAGGCCGGGGCCTCGCAACAACCCCTCCAGCCCGCTATGCGGCTGCGCAAAGCCGAAGCCTCCCGACAGCCCCTCCAGCTCGCTGCTGCGGCTGCGCAAGGCGGGCTCAGCTCGCGTGGCCGCTAAAGGGCCTCTATGAAGTGTCAAGAGGGGAGGCTACTTCTAGCAAATGAATTCTGGAGTTAAAAGTTTTAGAAACCCATCATTTCTCTAAAACATTGGAGATAGAATTATGTGTAATGAGCCAACCCAGATCCTTGGGATTACTTTTCTGTTTTTACGACATATTCCAATAAAAATATTTCCATTAAATACACATGAAAATACAGTTAAATGTTCTTAACGATATTCCTGCCAAGGATCAACCAGGTGCGAATCCTTTGTCTCCCAATGGCCTCCTGCACCATTTTCCTGCATCTGCAGGAAAAGCAGGCCTTCTGTTTGCCGTTGTACCCATTTCAAGAACCTTCTATTGGAAAGACTTCCACTGCCCTTATGCCTATTAGGACCATAACTGGGGGGGAGTCACAGGATCCTGACGACAGAGGGAAGGAGCCCACTGTGAGCCAAACAGTAAGAACTCGGAGGGTTACTTATCTCTCATGAAAAGGAAAGCTCCTGGTCAACAGTCCTGATGACAAATGACTTCTCAGGTAAAAAGATGATAATATATCTTAAATGTCTTTAAAATGGCAACTTTTGACCCAGGCACAAATCAAATTGTGGATTAAAGTAGTTAGTACAACATGGTATCAGTATATCTTACATTCCTCTGCATATCTCTGGTCAGTCTTATGAACTTCCTTTCAAATTTCTAACAAAATAAAAAATTTACATTTGATGAAACAGTGTACATATATTTGTATACACATACATACACACACACACACACCCTTAAGCCAATAAACTATGTAAGTCCAAATAAAAATAATGGTACTTTCTCCTCACTTATATAAACAAAAGTCTGACCATGTAATGATTTCTCAAAGCTTTCCTCTCATATAAGAAAGTGCTTTGCTCTCCCCTAATGGAGCTCTTGGGCTTCCCTGGTGGCTCAGTGGTAAAGAATCCACCTGCCAAGCAGGAGACGTGCGTTCAGTCCCTGGGTCGGGAAGACTCTCTGGAGAAGGAAATGGCAACCCCCTCAAGTATTCTTTGCCTGGGAAATCCCATGGACAGAGGAGCCTGGCGGGTTGCTGTCCACGGGGTCACAAAAGAGCTGGACACACGGAGCAACTAAACAGCAATGACAAATGGAGCTCTCGGATATGCAGGCTCCTCACAGGGGAGAAAAACCACCTGTGTATACGTACAAAAAAATACTGTGTTTGATGACATGGCTCGATGGCATCACCGACTCGATGGACATGAGTCTGAGTGAACTCCGGGAGTTGGTGATGGACAGGGAGGCCTGGCGTGCTGTGATTCATGGGGTCGCAAAGAGTCGGACACAACTGAGCAACTGAACTAAACTGATACATACATATATTCCATTTTAGAATACTAAATCTTGACAAAATGAATATTTTATATTCAGACTTGAAAACCTATTCTCACTCTTCCTACCACTGAGCTGCAGTCCAGGAAGAAAGGAACAACAAGCAAAGGAGTTGGTGCTGCTGCTGCTAAGTCGCTTCAGTCGTGTCCGACTCTGTGCAACCCCATAGACGGCAGCCCACCAGGCTCCCCCGTCCCTGGGAGTTGGTGAGGGGTGAGAAAAGTGTGGTCATTAGCAGAGCTCCTGCATCCTATTTCAGGATGACTTGCTGGCACCCTGTTTAGACAGTACAGCATAAGCTCCATGATACACAAAATGGTAACAGCACCACATATATGAATTCTCTTCACCCTGGTGATCAGATATATGGTAACCATTTGTCAAATTAAAAAGTGGAATCCTTTAAATGATCTTCATTTAACAGTGGCTGACATCTTAGAGGAATCCTCTTAAAACACCAACTTCTGATACCTACTGTTTCTTTTATCTGAGTCATAGCTTAAAATGTTTTAATCTGATGCCTGCTCCCACCTTCTCCCTACAATGACTCCTTTCACCAGTCATTTTCCTTATAAGTGTTCTTGAGGATGAAATTCAAGGACATAAAGACTTGGTTAGATGGCTTCTTCTATATTAATTTTCTTCCTAGAGTTTGAACCTGTGCAGAAATACAATCACTATGACAGTTGCCTCTTCAGTTTTCCCCCTTAGCCACAACTAAATCAATTTTGAAAAAAAATAACACTCTATAAAAGTATCTCAAATGCAGCCTTTTATTTATAATAAGTCTTGAGATAAGAAGGAAAGAACTAAAAAAGATGAGATGACTTCAGTTCAGTCGCTCAGTCATGTCCGACTCTTTGCAACCCCATGAATTGCAGCATGCCAGGCCTCCCTGTCCACCACCAACTCCTGGAGTTCACTCAAACTCATGTCCATCGAGTCGGTGATGCCATCCAGCCATCTCATCCTCTGTCGTCCCCTTCTCCTCCGGCCCCCAATCTCTCCCAGCATCAGAGTCTTTTCCAATGAGTCAACTCTTCGCATGAGGTGGCCAAAGTATTGGAGTTTCAGCTTTAGCATCAGTCCTTCCAATGAACACCCAGGACTGATCTCCTTTAGAATGGACTGGTTGGATCTCCTTGCAGTCCAAGGGACGGACTCCCCAAAAATGGAGAAAGTCAGCTACAGTTAACCAGCTCCCTAATGACCTTCTATCTTAGGTGGCTCATTATTCCTTTCGAATTGAAAATCTAACTCAAATTATCTATTCCAAATTCACTTTAATATTACAGCTGATGGCAGGATTATGCCATAATACTATTGGTTACAGCACTTAGGAGGGAGGAAGCAGGAAATAAAGATGACCATCGAGCAGCTGAACCAAGAATGGTTGTAAACTAAGTCACCTGGACTTTCATCCCTAGCTCTCGATGCCCTTTTTCTCTCTAGGAATCCAGTTCAAATATTCTACCCTCTCCTAAGTCTTTTAGTCTCCCAGGAAGTAACTTTTTAAAAATCTGCCACCACTGTGTACCTCTCTCCATTACAGGATTTATCACACACAAACGTAATTACTTATGAAATTGTCACTCCAAAGGGAACACCTTTTATTTAACAGCATATCTTTATCCTCTAGCACAGAGCTTGGTACATGAACAGGGATTCAGTCACTGTTCATGGTAGAAAAGAATGAGGAAATAACTACATAACTGAGTCAAGTAAGGCTCTGGGGGCTAACAGGTGAGAATAAGATGGAAAGGCAGGGCTGGAGAATCCACCTGGTGTGGAGTTTTGAATAAAGGGGTAAGGAAAATGGTGCCTATTTGGGGGTTTTTAGCAAGGTTGATACCGTAAGTTTCAGATAAAGCTATGAGTAAACTAAAAGATTTCTTAATCCCTTTCAAAACTAGTATCTACCTTTACCAAATTAGAACATAAAATTAAAAAAGAGTCTACAGTGCTAGAAACACAGTAAAATAAATATGCAATGGCAGAAGGAATATTTTTATCCTTTGAAGTTATTTAAAATATTTTGTTCTGTGGAAAGTTTTAAAAAAATAATCCATGTGCAAATGGATTTGAAAAAGAAAAAAAAGATGCAATGAGGGTTGTGTTAATTTTACAAGCTACAAACTCACCAGCATGCAAGCAGAGTGTTATATAAACACAATTATTTTTTAAAATCTTGTGATTTAAAAATCTTAACAGGCAAATTGTAGTTTTCAAAAAATTAGTGGGCTGTGATTCTATTGCTCATAAATAACTTTGTAATCCTCATGTGGGGGTCTTTACAAACCACAGAACCTGAAAGTGTTTTCTTTCATCAGCAATAGTGGGACGGCTCGGGGAAGGACAAAAGCAGGGCCACAAAAGCTCTGTCCCATGAATAGAACAAAGGTAGAATGTCAATTCAAAAAAACCCAGGGACCAACTTCCTACTTATGGTATTCAAATACCGTAACATTAACTGGCAAGCTGCTCATATTAATCATTAAAAAGGACAACATGAAAACATGGCACAAAGAAACTAAAATTCATTAATGTGTGTTTAAACACACTAAATCATATCTAAAAAGTGAGAAAGAGCCTATGGTCAAAAAATTAAACTAACTGCATAGGTACTGTTTACTAAGTCAGCTCATTTATTCTCTGCAATTGGACTAATAATACATATAATACTGTAGTCCTCAGTAACAACAGCTTTACCCATCCAAAAAAAAAAAAAAAAAAAGACAGACACAAGAATGTTTGTGTATGGAAGTTACTTTCAATTTGAGGTAGAAACTTAAGTTATCTTTATAAAAAAACTCCAAACTGCCAAAACAAATTTAATTTCATGTTGTAAAGGTTAAAGCTTAATTTGCCTCCATCAAGGCCATGAACAGGGTCAACAGCAGCTGGGAACAGTAAAGAGGGGAAGGGGTGTTCCAGGTGGGCAATTAGCAAGGACAAGGCTCAAGGAAAGAACATGACCTTTCAGCAGGCATAGACCTCTGACCATGACAAAGGATAAGAGGAACACCTAGACTCTCAACTGTGGCACTCCTGACATTTCGGACTAGACTATTCTTTGTGGCCTGTCCTATGCACTGTGGGATGTTTAGCAGCAGCCTGCAATGCAGGAGATGGGGGTTCGATCCCTGGGTCGGGAAGATGCCCTGGAAGAGGAAATGGCACCCCACTCCAGTATTCTTGTCTGAGAAATCCCATGGACAGAGGAGCCTGGCGGGTACAGTCCATGGGGTCCCAAGAGTCGGACAGGACTTGCAACTAAACCACCACTGACCTCCATCCATTAGATGCTCCCCTGCGGTTATGATGGCCGAAGGACCTCCAGACATTGCCAGCTCTCTCTCATGGCTGGGGGTGGGACCCAGCAAAACTGCCACCCACACCTCCCCCACCCCCAGCTGAGAATCAACGAGTTAAAGCATAAGCAGGGGCCGGGTCACAGAGGGACTCATAAACCGTATCAGGGAACCTGGAACGTACTCTCAAGGGAAGAGGGAGCCACTGAAACAACACGGCAGCGTGATCAGATTTCACCCCGCAGGGCACCTCCTCCACGCGAGGCTCTGGTGGGTGCCAAGGACACAGCAGGGAACAAGGGAAATGAGAGTGCCACCCTCTTAGAATTTAGGGTTTTTTTGCAAAGACAGAAACAGTTTTTAAGTGTTTAGTGTAACTTCATTTTGCAACAAGCATTATGAGGAAAAGAAAATCGGGCAACACCAGAGAGGAACTGAGTGGAGGGAGTGAAGAAGCTCTTGCATTTGGACAATTAATTAGATAGTCTGGGGAAGCATCTCTGAGGAGGGGAAATAAATCTGGACTGAAACCCTGGATGGCCATGTGGAACCAGCCATGCAAAGATCCAGGGAAGGAGTGTCCTGGGCAAAGCTAGAAAGGCTCTGTGCAGAAATAGGCTGGTGTGCTGAAGGAACAAGAAGGTCCAGGGCCAGGTGAGTGTAGTGGATGGGAGGGGTCCTTGTGGGGGCTCAGGTGAGGTCAGCGAGGTTGGTGGGGCTACATCCTATAAGATTTCCTCAACAGGAGATGCTGAAAGGTTTCTAGATAAACGAGTACCATGATTTGACTTACATGTGGGAAAAAATTCTAGGGAAAGTGAAGCTGAGATACTAGATAAGAAACCATTTCAATACACCAGGCAAAAATGGAGGTGGAGAGAGATGAAAGAGCCGGGCTATGTTTAGCAGCAGAGCTAACAAGCACTCATGGTTTAGATGAAGGGAAAGATGGGAAAAGAGAAAATCTAAGATGATTCTCTGCTGGGTTTTTGGCTTGAACTACTGGGGAGATGGGAGTGGCACTCACTGAAATGGAAGAGACTGAGGGAGGAGCAAGCTGGGGAGAAGGTGAGGAAACCCAAGAGTTCTGGTTAGGACCTGGGGCTTTGACATGCCGTGAGACACAAGAGATGGACCACGTGTGGTTTCAAGGCAAATCTGAAGGTCAGGCTGAACTGTATATGTGGACATTGTGAGACTGTAGATTGCTTTTAATCACCAGCACCAACGGCTGAGTTCAGATGGAAAACAGGGGCCCAAGTACGAAGCCACTGGACACACCAACGCTTCAGGGTCTGCAGGGGAGGAGCCGGCAAAGGAGACACACACAGGGCGAAGTGAAAGGCGCAGAAGCCGAGAGACAGCGTCCACGGAGGGGAGAAGGCTCACTTGTGTCAAACGTTGCTGAGAGATCAAGTAACAGAAGAGTAAAGACAAGACCTGGACCCGGCAACATGCAGGGCCCCAGAGCCCTGACACCAGCAGTTTCAGGGGTGCCGGGAAGGAAACTGGACTGAGGATAAACGGGGAAGGAAGTGGAGACAGGGATCACAGGCAACTCTTTAAGGAAATCTCTTCTATGACAGGAAGCAGGCAAATGGGCTGGTAGCCAGAGGAGAAGAGACGACTTCTAGGTGGGAGAGACTAGAGTGTGTCTCTACACACTGCAGCAGAGGGAAAGCCGTTGATCAGCAAAGGCTGGGGATAATTACGGGAGCGAGATCCTTGGGCAGAGGCAGGTGGGAGGAGGTCGAATGCCCTCATGGGGGTGGGGCTTTGCAGCAGCATCTCTTGGGTCTCACAGGCATGTCAAAAGGCCCACCATACCCATGGAGAGAAATGAAAGAGCTGGGCTATTTTTAGCAGCAGAGCTAACCAGCACTCATGGTTTAGATGAAGGGAAAGATGGGAAATGAGAAAATCCAAGATGATTCTCTGCTGGGTTTACATCCAGGTCTTGTCTTGACTCTTCTGTCACTTGATCTCTCAGCAACATTTGACACAAGTGAGCCTTCTCCCCTCCGTGGATGCTGTCTCTCAGCTTCTGCGCCTTTCATGGTACGGTTATAGGCAGAGGTGACTGGTACAGCCTACCTCAGCTGCAGGCAGGTGTGGGGAAGATGAAGCCCAGCATGTCCTAGCCGCATGTGGAGAAAGACTATGGCAGGGCTGGGTGGGAGGCAGGCAGAACCAACGTTAGCTATGATAAGACGTGTGGGGCAGGAAGGTGCCCCCAACCACAGGGCTGTGGGGGTGGATTAGCAGCAAGACTTGGTGACACATCAGACTGAGGGGGGAGAAAGAGTGTGGTCATGAATAAAATCCAGCTTTTCAGTCTAGGCAGCACTGCTGGATGATGGATGCTGCTGCCATTCACCATGAGTGATGCTGGGAGTAGGCTGGAGGGTGAAATGGGAAGTAAAGGACAGTTCAAGTGGAACCACACCTGACCCCAGCGGACGTCCAAGATCAGTGTCCAGTCAAATGCACCCACGAGCTAGGAGTTCAGGGCTCTGGCTGGAGATGCGGTCCTGGCAGCTGTCTGCATGTGGAGGAAGCCACTGGGATGAACAGAACCATTAGAAGATACAAGGGCAAAGGAGGAAACAACAGTGAACAGGATGGTGGGAAGTGGAAAACAACAGCCTAAGCAGGACCATGAACAAGTACAAAAAGAACAAGAGCTCTGAAAGCCCCAAGAGTCTTGTCACAGCTAACACTGGTTAAAACTGTTACAAGTATTTCAGTCAGGAAAACTAGAGCGAATATTTCATATTCTGATCGATGAACTGAAAGTGAAAGTGTTAGTTGCTCAGTCATGTCCAACTCTTTGTGACCCCATGGACTACAGCCCGCCAGCCTCCTCTATCCATGGCATTTTCCAGGCAAGGATACTGGAGCGGGTTGCCATTTCCTTCTCCAGGGGATCTCCCCAACCCAGGGATTAAACCCGGGTCTCCTGCATCGCAGGCAGATTCTTTACTGTCTGAGCCACCAGGGAAGCCCAATTGATATATTTTTTTTCATAGTTTTAGATATTTGTGACTAACCAATAATAGGTTGGAGTAGGAAACGGCAACCCACTCCAGTATTCCTGCCTGGAGAATCCCATGGACAGAGCAGCTTGGTGGGCTACAGCCCATGGGGTTGCCGAGAGTCAGAGGTGACTGAACACAGCATAGCAGTCAGGAGTAGGTACCTCTGAAAAGAAAGCTTAAGGGGCAAGCATGCGCTCTCAGGTCTTCACTCCACAGGCTCTGGCTAGAGATTAGCTCACGTGAGCCCCGTTTTCCACACTCAGTGTAAGAAGTAAGGACAAAGGAAAAGACAACATGTGACATCAAGGCTGCCAGATGTCCAGTGGCATTAAGACTGAGAATGTTCTTGAGGTAATTAGGCCTGATTTGTGTCAGGCCTGGAACAAGAAGGCTTCTAAGGCAGGGCTTATCTTCCCTGGTAACTGCTGCACATTCTTACTGTATAAAATGCTGGGGGCCCTATTTTACTTATAAAAGGAAACTGATGGGTTTTTAAAAGAGGAATCTTGGCAATATGCCAAAACAGCTGAATCCCTTCTTCCCTCCTCCCTTGGCTTTAAAAAAGAAAAAGAAAAAAGAAAATACATCGGTCATTATCTCCCATTTTAAGCTGAGCAAGCCCCTTTGACTCGGTCTCCCTGTCACCAAACTGCTTCTCCACATTCACAGAGTGCTTCTCACCACCAGGAGGCCAAGCCCATTAGAGCTGCACTGGGATGGGAAGTAAGGGGTAGAGAGATGTTCTTGTCACCTCAGACCTGAGTTTAACCGGTGCCAGTGCCACTTCCAATTAATTTAAAAATGATTCCAGGAAAAACATTCCTCAATACTTAAGCTGTTTGAAGGCCCAAGAGCGTGACAGATGGAGCCATTTCTGCATCTCATGATGACGTATTCTGAGTGGTCGAGGAGGTACCATCAGGAAAAGGAAGCCAGGCTGGGGCTGCTGACAGGCGGTAAGCAGAATAAGAAACTGAAGCTCTCTTCCTGGAGACAGAAGCTGGTAGAAATCTCTGGAAGCACTGAAACTAGATTAGGCGAGGATGTAGAAAAATGTTTTAGCCTCTTTTCAGACTTCCCCTGCAGACCACTCAGAAGTGGCTACCAAGAAACCATTTGCCAGGAGACTCCGATTTGTTTTTAATCTTTGACCTAAACCAATGAATAGTATAGAGCATGAAGGCGGCTTCCTTCTTAGATATCTTAGAAGTGGAAAACTCTAAAGCTTTCCCTTAGTTTTATTTTACGTATGGCGGTGGAGCATTCACCCTAAATGCTGCTTTCATCTGAAATGAGTAAACATAGTGCAAGAACAAATGCACTTAATACGAGATACACCAAAATGCTGGTAAAAACTGAAATCAGCAAAGCGTCGCGAGATTTGACTGTAATTAGCAAAAGCCCTCATGTTGGTCATAAGGTAATTAAGAAGTGGGCCTAAATATTAATATAAAAGTACTCCTAGCAACAGCTACCAAAAAGAGACTGGAGAAAATAAGTTTTATTAGAGTACATCCAATATTGTCCCAGAGATGAGGTGTTATAGTCCTTCCTGTAAAAGATCTTTCTTAGAATACATTCAGATGGCCAACAGGCACATGAAAAGATGCTCACCACCACTCATTACTAAAGAAACGCAAATTAAAACTACAATGAGGTACCACCTCACACCAGTCAGAAAGGCCATCATCAAAAAGTCTACAAATAACAAATGCTGGAGAGGGTGTGGAGAAAAGGGAACTCTCCCACACTGCTGGTGGCAATGTAAATTGGTCCAGCCACTATGGAGAACAGTATGGAGGGTCCTCAGAAAACTAAAAAACAGAGTTGCCATTACGATCCAGTAATCCCACTCCTGGGAATATATTAACAAAAAACTGTAGCTCAGAAAGAGACATGCACTCCTATATTCACAACAGCACTATTTACAACAACCAAGACACGGAGACAACCTAAACACCCAGCAACAGATGAGTGCATAAAGATACGGTACACACGTGCACAACAGAATACTACTCAGCCAGAAAAAAGAACAAAACAGTGCCACTGGCAGCAACACGGATAGACCTCACTTCAGTTCAGTCGCTCAGTCGTGTCCGACTCTTTGCAACCCCATGAATCGCAGCACGCCAGGCCGCCCTGTCCATCACCAACTCCCAGAGTTCACCCAAACTCCCGTCCATCGAGTCGGTGATGCCATCCAGCCATCTCATCCTCTGTCGTCCCCTTCTCCTCCGGCCCCCAATCCCTCCCAGCATCAGTCTTTTCCAATGAGTCAACTCTTCGCATGAGGTGGCCAAAGTACTGGAGTTTCAGCTTTAGCATAAGTCCTTCCAAAGAACATCCAGGACTGATTTCCTTTAGGATGGACTGGTTGGATCTCCTTGCAGTCCAAGGGACTCTCAAGCGTCTTCTCCAACACCACAGTTCAAAAGCATCAATTCTTCGGCGCTCAGCTTTCTTCATAGTCCAACTTTCACATCCATACATGATCACTGGAAAAACCATAGCCTTGACTAGATGGACCTTTGTTGGCAAAGTAATGTCTCTGCTTTTGAATATGCTATCTAGGTTGGTCATAACTTTCCTTCCAAGGAGTAAGCATCTTAGACATAGAGGTTATCATATTAATACTAAGTGAAGGAAAGACAGACAAACAGAAAGACAAACACCAAAGGATATCACTTATATGTGGAATCTAAACTATGACACACATGAACTTATCTACAAAATAGACAAAGGGAGCCGACTTGCAGTTGCAGGGGGCAGGGAGGGCTGGCTTGGGAATCTGGGACTAGCAGGTGCAAACTAATATACAGAGAATGGATAAACAAGGTCCTACTGTAGAGCACAGGGAACTACATTCAATATCCTGTAATAAGCCATAATGGAAAAGAACTTTTAAATAAGATCTTCCTTAGAACAGGAAAGGGCTGCCCTGATAGCTCAGTTGGTAAAGAATCCGCCTGCAATGCAGGAGACCCTGGTTTGATTCCTAGGTCAGGAAGATCCCCTGGAGAAGAGATAGGCTACCTACTGCAGTATTCCTGGGCTTTCCTGGTGGCTCAGCTGATAAAGAATCCGCCTGCAATGTGGGAGACCTGGGTTCGATCCCTGGATTGGAAAGATCCCCTGCCGAAGGGAAAGGCTACCCTCTCCAGTATTCTGGCCTGGAGAGTCCCATGGACTGTAATAATCCATGGGGTCGCAAACAGTTGGACACGACTGAGCGATTTTCACTTTCACTTAGAACAGGAAAAATCAAATGACAACTTTTAGAGAAATCTTTAAAATATGTTTGTTTTAACATGTTTAACTTTTAGTTTTTTAAAGAAAAAGAGGTCTGGGCTTTTGAGAAAAAAGCAACCTATATTAAATGAGGAGGAAGACGGGCTGTAGAGTATGCACGACTCCAATCACAGATTATTCCCATAAAGGCCTGTACAGCAGCAGGGTCTTCAGAGAGACAGGTAAAGGAAGACATTTTCCATATGTCAGACTGGCAAAAAATTCAGAGTAACAAAAGCCACTACTGGCAAGGATGCTAGGAAACTTGTATACATTGTTGATATCTTCTAAATTTTATATATTTTCCTGGGGGGACATTTAACAATAGATATCAAAAACATTTTTTAAAAAATACACTTCAATTCAACAATAACATCTTGTCTTTAGAACACATTTCTTGACAAAACACAGTACAAAAAGATGTATGCCTATAGAGGTTTACCATGGTGTCTGATAGTAAAAAATTACAATTTAAATGCTGCTGCTGATTAAGTAAATTATAACTTACAATTGAGCACCACATAGCCATTAAAGTAATGGAGATTCACATACTCTACTATGCAAAGATGTTCCTATGACTATTCAGTGAAAAAAAGTTCTAGAGTAGTACAATAAAAAAATGTTTTACAATTATATGAACATGCCTATACAAGGTCTAAATGGATGTTTCTACTATAACAAGTGATTACAACTCAGAGATTTCTGGTGATTTTTTTTTTAACTTTTCTACAATGACTTTTTAAGCAATGTGTACATTTTTTTTTTTACAAAACACAAAACCATCTGTTTAAAAAAAGATAGGTCCTAAATATTTTTCTTTAAAAATAAATACCAATATATATAAATAAAAACAAATACTTCTTATTCCATGGTTAATAAAAAAACTCTATTTATAAGTTGATTTTTAAATTAAAATCTTGGGACAACTTAAAGTATTTCACAATAAATGAAAATGTTTCCATTCATGGTTTTATTACTATCAAGGTTTTAGCTCCTGTGAAGACAACTGTAACTGACTTGTAAATTTTAACTATACCGAGTACCGTGAATATATTCTATTCAAACTACAATAAATGTTAGCAGTGGGTGATTCTGACCAGTATTTTGAGATAACCTCGCCTCAAATAAATGTAGAACACAGGTCCATTAAGCATGAAAAGCTATAACGATTTCGATCATATTAATCTGGAATTTTTTATACACCTAATGCTTTTCCTTCAAAGGGAAGGGAAAAAAAAAAAACAAGACAGTCTAACCACAAATATGCTCAACCTCTCAGTCTATACCGACTATAAACAATAAAGGTAAAAAAGTTAACATTTAAATAACTGTAGGTGGCATGGTTTTTCTTTTGACAATTGAGGGGTCACCAGTTAGTATCACTAATGCCCTTATTTACTGCCTGAAAAGCATTTAATCTCCACAAGTCTCTAAACTTAACATGAACCCATACTAAATGTTCATTCTTTTCACAGTTCAGATGCTGTGATAAAATAATCACATGATAAAATACCATAATTCAAAGTAACTGATGAGCCCATTCTGAGCAATCAGGCCATGCCCACAGCTGGTGAGCAGGGTGGAGCTGGTGTGGTGATGCCAGGCTGGACCTGCACTGATTCTGACTTGAAGGTAGGCAGGGGTCCCACTTTAAACCCTGGACACCCTGATCTGCTTCAGCTGGCTGACAAGATAGCTTCCACTAGCTCTCTCCTTTTTTAGAATCTCTTCTTAAATGATCTACCATTGTGTAAATTAAATTTTTTTATTTATATCTGATACATTAAACATGTTGCACGTGAAATGAACTTCTACACTAACTCTGAATAAACAACGAGTAAATCCAAAATATTTCTAAGAAACTGAAAAGCTTTGCTTTAGGGCTTCCCTGGCTACTCAGTGGTAAAGAATCACCTGCCAATGCAGGAGACACCGGGTTCGACCCCAGACCCAGGAAGATCCCACAGGCCGTGGATCAACTAAGCCCGTGGGCCACAATTATTGAGCCCACCTGCCCAAACCACCGGGTCCATGTGCCGCAACTACTAAGGTTTGCACGTCCTAGAGGCCGCGCTCCCCACTAGAGAAGCCACCACAATGAGAAGCCTCTGTGCCGGGAAGGCAGCGCACCACAACCAGAGCGCAGCACCCGCTCACCGAAACCACAGAAAGGCCCATGCAACAACCAAGACCAGCACAGCCAAAAATAAAAATCAGTAAATAAAAATTTTAAAAAAGTTTTGCTTTAAGCATTTTCAACACGGTCCCTTTAAGGCCAGCAGATGGAGCTGTGAATTAAAACAGGGAACGCGAGCTGCTCTAGGTCAGCCACTAGAGGGCACCCTTTTTTATGGAACTGGTTTATACCAGAGATTTATTTACAATTTAACTATCTGAAGCAGGAATTGATTCTGATTTACATGTGTTTCTCTAGAATGACCATCTCAATACTAAGTAAATGCAAAGGCTGGGACCATTTATGCTCAACATTTTTTGACTAAAATTTTTCCTTCCTCACATTAGAATGATATTTCCTAGTTCAGTTCAGTCACTCAGTCGTGTCCGACTCTTTGTGACCCTGTGAATTGCAACACCCCAGGCCTCCCTGTCCATCACCAACTCCTGGAGTTCACCCAAACTCATGTCCATCAAGTCGGTGATGCCATCCAGCCATTTCATCCTCTGTCGTCCCCTTCTCCTCCTGCCCCCAATCCCTCCCAGCATCAGGGTCTTTTCCAATGAGTCAACTCTTCACATCAGGTGGCCAAAGTACTGGAGTTTCAGCCTCAGCATCAGTCCTTCCAATGAACACCCAGGACTGGTCTCCTTTAAGATGGACTGGTTGGATCTCCTTGCAGTCCAAGGGACTCGCAAGAGTCTTCTCCAACACCACAGTTTAAAAGCATTGATTCTTCGGTGCTCAGCTTTCTTCACAGTCCAACTCTCACATCCATACATGACCACTGGAAAAGCCATAGCCTTGACTAGATGGACCTTTGCTGGCAAAGTAATGTCTCTGTTTTTTAATATGCTATCTAGGTTGGTTGGTCGTAATTTCCTAGTAAGAGGCAGTAAATAGTAATAAAAGTTCATCCCTGGAATCAGGGCAACCTCACAGTTATCATCAAAACTCTCTACATGCAGAACTGAAATATACCATACTGCTCTCCGTAAGCCTCAGAGCAGAGCCATCTAACAAGAATTTCCTTGGAAAATCACCCATACTGTCTACCGGGGAGCTCTGTCTTAGCTCAGTGCCAGGCTGAGGGAAGGCCCACATTTGTCTTTTGAATAAACAAATTAATAAACACCATGGCTTTTAAGAGATGTATCCTAAAAAATTACCAGTGGGTTCACTTTTCTGTGAGACTTCTCAGACATGGCAAAAGTGCCCATCTAAAGAATCAATAGTGCCAATCAGAAAAGAATTCTGCCCCTCAGATATTTTATTTGGGTAATAATCTCTCATCAGTGCCATAAAATAAAGTTCACATTCTAGACACTAAATAGCACAGCTGGGGGACACGTGTGCCCCTGCGGCTGAGTCATGTCGATGTACGGCAAAGCACCACAATACTGTAATTAGCCTCCAATTAAAATAAGTAAATAAATTTTAAAAATAGCAGTCTAGCCCATAAAGCCCAAGTTCTCAAGCATATAATGTAGAGCCTAATTTTGTTGGTCTATGAAAATCTGGATTGATTCTTTATGACTCTTCTAAACCAGACTGTTCATATTTCTAAATACCTTAAAACTTCACTACTTGATTTATGACCTACGCTGCACTCTAGAAACATTATCAGTTCCGTGCACTCAATGTGACGGCTAACAGACTGCCATTTTTGTAAAATCAAAAACTTAATAACGACTCTTATTTGCATCCCCCCCGCCACGCACACGGAGTTCATATGTGGTCAAGGAGGCTTTGTGAACTCCCCAGCAGTTGTGCTTTATAGTCAGCATAAATTAATAAAAATAAAACCTAGGACTATTTTTTAAAAGCAGTATTACTGTTAAAGCAATACATATTTAAGAGTTACAAAGAAAAGTAAAATAAGAAATTGATCCACACACCCATAATTCATTCACATATTATCACCAGACATATTTCCTCCCAATCTTTTCCATTTGTTTTCAAATAACGGCTCTCATATTATAGGAGGAAAGAACGGCCCATCCTATACCAGACTGAGGTCAATTATAATGTTAGGAGATGAGGTTCACATTGAAGATACCCAGTAAAATCTGTCAAGTTATCAAGACTGTGGATCACGCCACAATCAAAAACCAAATTCACTCCCTCCGTCCCCTGCCCTGGCCCCTCTGACCTCCTCCTTTATTGTCCATCTTAACTAAGGGAGGTAAAACTGGAAACAGACTAGGTTCTGCAGACCATCGGATATGCCTTCAAATCTTGACTCTGCCAATTACAAGCTGTGTAATCTTGGGCAAGTGACTGACCTGAGTCCTCATTTCCTAATTTATAACATGGGAGATATTAATACCTGCTTCATAGTTACTGAGAGGATTAAATAATCTGCTATGTCTGAAATGTCTGGTACAATGCCTGAAATGAAGAGATTTTACATTGATCAAAAGGAAAACTGAGGTGACTAAAAATCATCAAAAAATCTTCAGTCACAAGTTCTCTAACTTTTTCAATCAATCCCTATTTTATCGGTACAATGACTATTGATTGGGCAGTTACTTTAAATATAAAGATTAGCCTAGGAAAAAAGCAACATCTATTTGCTAACGTCTATTTGTCTATCAGTATATTTTAAGTCAAGAGTACACTAATGCCTATGTAGTTATGATTAAACCAAATGTGAACAATTTAATAATATCACCTGTTACTCCAACAACTCCCCCACAACCCTTGCATTCATTTCTCTATGCCTATCAGCACACACTATTGTCAACCCACAATCCGGGAGACCTGGGTTCGATCCCTGGGTCGGGAAGATCCCCTGGAGAAGGAAATGGCAACCCACTCCAGTACTCTTGCCTAGAAAATTCCATGGATGGAGGAGCCTGGTAGGCTACAGTCCATGGGGTCGCAGAGAGACACAACTGAGTGACTTCACTTTATCAGCACACACACATGCTGTTAATTCAACCAACTTAAAAAACAAACACTCTCTTGATCCCATTCCCCCTTATAGCTATGACCCCATTTCTTCCTTTCCCTTTAGAGCCAAACTCAAGACTTGTCCATACTCGGCCTCCAATCTCTCTCCTCCATTCTCCTTCGCATCCACTCCACTCAGGCTTTATCCACCAATGACGCCACGTCGCCAATTCAGCAAATGATCAGTTCTCATCTAACGTGATGTGTACCCGGCATCCACCTTTTTTCACCTGGATCCAGGTCGCCATTCTCCTGGGTTTCTCTACCCCTTTGGTAGGGAAACCTCCTCGATATTCCTCAACCTCTAAACCTTAGAAATGCCCAAGAGCTCCTTCCTCAGACCTTTTCTCTTTCTGCTCTGCATTCACTGCCTTTGTGAACTCATCTGATCTCGTTACAGAAAAATCCCAACGAACTTTTTGGCCAACTCAATACTATCTACATACTGATGAGTCTCCAATTTATACCTTCACCTTGACCTCTCCCCTGAATTCCACCCCTGTATATCTAACTGCTTACTTGACTCTCCACCTGGCTCCTGGCTATCTAAAAGCTGTCCCAAACTCACAAGCCCCAGACTGGGCTCCTCACATGATCCCCTAGCATCTGTTCCACTCACACTGGTCCCGTCCATTTCCTAGTTGCTCAGACCAAACCCTGGAGACATCCTTGACTTGACTTTCACCTCCAACATTCAATTTATAACAAATCCTTATTGCCCCTACCTTTGAAACACTGATATATCTGGAACTTCTTTTCATCAACTCTACTGCGGCCACCCATTCTAAACCACTACCAACTCTCATCTGTCACAAAGAGCCTGGTCCACAGAACTTCCCATTATTCTGAATGCACAGCTCTTCAGCTTGGAGTATAAATTACACACACACAGGCACTAAGTCTTTTTCCAATAATGTGTAAACACATTAATAATTGAAATAACAATTTTAAAATGCTTTAACTATTTTACAACGATGTTTATAAATATGGATGTCAAACAGCATAGAAAGCTATTCCAAATTAAATAATTTTTCTGAACAAGTAGCTCTCGCCAATTTATACAGAACAACCATTTGCTATGAATTAGTCATTACTTTAATTATATTTGAAGTTTTACCACCTTCAAATATTTAAATTATTTATATGATTTACTAGTAATGACAAGCTGCCTAGTATTAGCAAGAATTCAGGCAATTCTCTGTCATCACTTCCCAAGACAGTAAATAAACTATATACAAATTTGAAAATCTGGACGATTTAGGCAGGAGACAAAATAGAATCAACATTCCAGATACCAACTATAAGATTGTAGTTACTTACACTGTGCACTCCTAAAGCCTTCCAGACTGCGAAGCTGATCACACCGACCCCACACCAGGCATAAAGTGAGCCCCATCCCAGGGCTCGCAAGGCCAGGGAAGACCCGCTCTCTGGTAAGGCAGCTGTGGCCATACTTCCCTGCAATGAAGACAGAAAGGCTGAGGTAAAAATCATCACTTTGAAAGAATAAATATTTGGAGAGTGTTTGAAATTAATGACTCTCTGGTAAGCACCATGATCACTGGGACACCGGACCAATCCAAGTTCAAATTCCAGCTCTGCTACTTAATAACTGCATAACTTAAATCACAATTTCTCTGACAAACATCTGAGTGTGCAAGACACCATGCCAGAAGCCAGGCTAGGTACACAGAGCAACTTCTCTCTGATGAAACACTTCGGTCCCGGGTGGGGCTGGGTGACGCAGCCACCTAGAAGTTATGACTGAGACGGAGAGGGCAATAGCAGCACCGCGTGTACGAGCAGGGCGTCACGGACCCAGAGGCGGCGGCCACCAATCCACCCGCGGGACAGCACCGCGTGTACGAGCAGGGCGCCACGGACCCAGAGGCGGCGGCCACCAATCCACCCGCGGGACAGCACCGCGTGTACAAGCAGGGTGTCACGGACCCAGAGGCGGCGGCCACCAATCCACCCGCGGGACAGCACCGCGTGTACGAGCAGGGCGTCACGGACCCAGAGGCGGCGGCCACCAATCCACCCGCGGGACAGCACCGCGTGTACGAGCAGGGCGCTACGGACCCAGAGTCGGTGGCCACCAATCCACCTGTGGGAAAGGGAAGTCCTACTGAGTGTGGTTAGCTACTCCCATATCTCCTGTTTTATGAATAAGCTGCACAAGTGGTATTCATACACTAAACATTTCTTTTCACTACTGATTAAATTAGACTGATCAGAAGGACCAAAGCCACATTTTTCCTTATACCATTAAATGACCGTGAATCCTATTTCTAAATGAGATTAATTTTTTATAAGACTGCAGGACTGCAATCTCCCAGGGATCCTGTATTTCCAAATACTACATAACAGTTAACAATTATATATGAAAAGAAAAGTGAAAAGTGTTAGTTGCTCCGTTGTCTCTGACTCTTTGCAACTTCATGGACTATAGCCTGCCCCAGTCCTGTCCATGGAATTCTCCAGGCAAGAATGTTGGAATGGGTTGCCATTCCCTTCTCCAGGGGATCTTGCTGACTCAGGGATAGAACCCAGGTCTCTTGCACTGCATCAGATTCTTTGCCATCTGAGCCACCAGGAAAGCCCCAACAATTATATATAGCTTTATATATATATATAGGCAGGTAGATATATGTATATATGGCTTATATTGCTCCCTTACTATATGACAAGCACTGTTTAAAGCATTTTGCATGTATTAATTCACTCAGCCTCACTTACTATGATCCTCATTTCACTAAAGACCAAACTAAGGCAGACAGAGATTAAATAACTTGTTCAAGGTTTCACAGCTTATAAAAGCTAGAGCACTTCAGCAGTCTGGCTTTATAGACTAACAGGAATTTGCCATTCAGTCATTTCTCACTTCTGATTCTAAATACAACACAACACAAAATGTAAATGAAAGTATCTTTTTAAGTGGAAACAAATCCACAGTGTAAATTAGAATAAAAACTATCATTACTTAGGGTAATTTAAATATTCACACTGCTGAAATAGACAAAGATGTGATGATACTTATGGGTCTACTTGAAACCAACTATGGGACAGTCACTTATTCCCACAGTTTGAACTGAATATGAAATATAATTTATCCTTTGAAAAAATCTTAAAGGAAACGGTAGAATTTAGGAAATATTAAGAATTTATTATTTTTCTCCATGCGCCTGTCTGCTGAAACACATTAAACATCAACAAACAAAAATAAAAATTTTAACTTCCTCAAAAGCTGAATCTTACTTTTTTCTGATTATATAATCACTGAGGAAAATTTGGTATGTATAAAAAAATAGGATGAATAAAAAAAACTTCCATCTTATTATCCAGTAAACCATGGTAAATATTTTGACATTTTAAAAACAACACCACTAAAATGTTTTTAATCTTCAACTTTCATCTTCTCATAGTGTCAAGAACTCAAATATTTTTAAAGGTTACGCCGCAATGACACCATAATTTACTTAGCCATTCATTATTAATATATACTAGCTTCAGGTTTTTATATTAATTTTTTTGTATTAAAAACTTCCTTGTGCCTAAACACTTATCTACATTTCTGACAAAGTCCTTGGGGAAAATTCCTCAAAACAGAATTACTAAGTGGGGGAAGCATGAATATTTTATAAGCTGATAGACATACAAAGTATTTTTCAAAAGGTTGTACTAAGTTACAATGCTGTTTTATGAGGACCATTTCAAGCTAGCCAGCATCAGATGGTCTCAGGAAAACTAAAAACACAACACAGACAGACTATTTATATTTCTATTGTTACTGAGAATGAGTATTTGTTCAAGTTATGAGCCAACGTTTATGCCTTTTGAATTGTATATTCATGTTATATACTTAAGTCTTCTAATTTGTATATTCTTTCTATATTAATGTACTCAGAAGCCCTATCATATGTGCTGTAATATTTCCCTAGTTTGTTTTTTTTAATGATGGGCTCTTACTTTCTTGACCAAGGATGGAACCCACACCCCCTGCAGTGGAAGCGCAGTCTTAACCACTGGACTGTCAGGGAAGTCCCAGGTTAGTTTAATCTTTTTATTTTGCTTGTTTGTTTTTGGTCAAAGATGCATTCTAAAGATTTTAAGCTAACTGGCCTCATCCAAGTCACAGTCATTTCTCTTTCCTTCTAGCTATACTTTTGTTTAAAAAACTTCTTTACCCCTAGCTTTTTCGTTCATCTGATATTTACTTTAGCCCTGTTGGAAGCTGGTAACTAAAGGGAGTTCACTTCCCCAACAGTTTAGCAACTGCCCCAGCACCATTCTATGAATTAATCCTTCTCCTCTTAAACTTTTTTGAGAAAATTACATACAGAGGTTTGTTTCTAAGCTATTTTTATACTATGAATTTTATACCAGAATCACATAGATGTAATTACAGAATCAGAAAAAGTCTGAATATTCAGAAAGTGTTTACATCATGCACATTACTTTTTGTCAAATATTTCTTAAGTTTTTACCTATTCATTCTTCCAGAAAAACCCTAGAACATTTTGTCAAGAGTCCTTCCAACTCCCACTCACCTCATTCACTGACATTTTCATTAGAATGACATCAAACATTAGCTAACTGGTAAGAGAAAATCTGTAACATCCTGTCTTTCATCTGGAAATATATTTTCATTTACTCAAGTCTTTTTTTTTTTTTTAGAAAATTGTCTTTATATTGCTCAACCCATTTATTTTTTATTCAATCCATTCTTAATAAAGATTTTGTATTTTTTTTAGGCATCTATTTATGATTGAGAATGCTATTCACAGTACATAGAAACATTTTGTTTATCTGTATCCCTATGCCTAAAACCTAACAGATTCTATCTAAAGACATACTTTTTGCAGAAATAGCCTTGTCCCAACCAGATTCTCAAGAGATTTTCCTTAGCCATCTTCTATGATGAAAACAATATACTACTCTCTTATCTTATTCCTTTTCTCAGGCTGCTATAATTTCAGTGGTTCCCTAGACACTACAGACCTCACATAAATACACCAACTTCTAACTGGCTTATTTCCATCCAGAAGCAGTATCATTAACCAAATATTATTACACCAGGCTCAGTTTAGGTGCTGTGGCTTAAGTTTTATTTTTGAAACGTAAATTAAAAATTTTGTATTTCCCTGAGGACAAAAACTATATATGTTATAGATATACATAAATCTTTTTTAAAGTCTACATAAATCCACATGTTTTGCTAAGTAAAAAAGGTAACGATGGGTTATAAACACAACCCTTAATAACACAGCAATACTTCCAACAAAATCTTAGGTTTGCTAAACTTGCAGATTTTTTAAAGGTACATGCTGTATTTGTCTGTCAGTCTCAGAAACTGACTGTGAGGGAAGTGAATTATTATCAGCTACTGTCTATATACTCTAAAACTAATTTTAGTCAAAATGATGTTAAAAATTGATTTGTTCTTAAGTTTTTAAAGGTCTAGTCACCAAACTTTACCCACTGGAGTTACATGTCACATGGCCTTCATACAGCCTGCTCAGAGCTTTAAAAATGATCACTCACTGACTGGCAGCAGCAAAGACTGACTTGCCAAAAAATAATGTTGCTCTTTAGATATAACTACATGCGCTAGTCACATATGTATAAATCAAAGCTGTATTTTTCTTCAGTGCCACATTGTTTATTCTTTTCATTTAAATTAAAATGAAGGCGTGTGTGCATGGAAGTTGATTTTAGCAAATCACAATGCAGTTATGATCCTTAAAACCTAAAACAGAAGAACTGTTTTCTATTATTTTGTATTTATAATACCTCTTATGCTTAAATGCACGGTGCCTTTTATATTCTATGTATTCTTAGGAAGATTTAATCTATTATTCACAGGTACAGAAACTATCAAGAACAAATTGTTCAGTTGGTCAGAAAGTCAACTGCTTCCCTAAGAATAAGGTTCATGTTTTTAGTTTTTTTCTTTTTCAGTTTAATCTTGGGATGAATCTGATATAAATCAAATTCTGATATTTAAAAAGAATGTTCAATCTAGCGATTTCTCCCACAGAGCATTCTTAGCTGATATATTTTGCTATATTCTTTACATCATAGAAAGAGCTGTGTTGCATTATACCAAAGTAAACATTTGTTCTTATAATTTCTCAGAAGTTATAGCTGTATCAGAAAGATGATGACTCACCCTTTCTGTCTGTTCATTACCTAAATGGGTCTTGAAATAACTCAGTTATTTGAAGAATATTTCACTTCCAAAAGAGGATGTGCTCAAATTTCCTGATCTCAGGATCCATTTATACTTGGATTCCAAAGATTTCTGATTATGTGAATTAAAATAACCATCCTACAAAACATTTAGCACAAAAAGAGGCAATGTTTTACATTTTTGCTAATCTTTGAAATGTCTGCTTTAACAAAAGAGCTTTATTTTCACAGATGCATCTATCTATATTCAACCTGTTGAAATGTTTTTTGGTTGAAGTACACAAATACTCAAGACGGTAAAGAATCCGCCTGCAATCTAGGAGACCCAGGTTCAATCCTCAGGTTGGGAAGATCCCCTGGAGAAGGGAATGGCTACCCCCTCCAATTTTCTTGCCTGGAGAATTCCATGGACAGAGGAGCTTGGTGGGTTACAGTCCATGGGGTCACAAAGAGTCGGACACAACTGAGCTACTAACACTTTCACTTTTTTTTTATACAAATAAAATCTATCCTCACACAAGTATGTGGTCGGAAAAAGGAGTATTTTAATAGCCTTTCTTTGATATATACCCAAACTCGACAAATAGTTTCTTAAAAATGATCTGCAATATGGAATAAAAAATCATATCAATAAATTGTTGTACTTTGTTACATTAAAATCCATTGGTCTATTTTGCATTTTGAATGGAACTTTCATCCATGTATCATGATCACTGAGAAAATACTGACTTGCCAGAAGAAGTTATCTTTCAAATTCCTAACATCATTTATTAAATATTAAAATCACATCATTAATATCACTACCAATCTCAGAAAAAAGCTTCAAGTGTTCAAGCAGCTGGCAAGTTCACAATGGCAGACACAAGTTTTCTAAATTCAATTTTTACCTATAAATGGTAGAATTTTATTATTGGTGACACATACTAACAATTGCTCGCTTGAAGAGAAGGTTCATTTTGTTCATTTTGAAGAAATGTCTACCTACTTCTGAATAACTATAGTTTGTCAGTTGCTCTTTCAAGTGAAAACAATATATCATGAAAAAAAAGTGGCTAGTTCAGACTGTAACTCAATCACACAAGTGCTTTATCTTGAGAAAAACATATGACTTTGGTATAATGCAAAGTGCTTTATGTGTACTTTCCATTTCTTCACACAGACCTTACAAAGAGGTTATGTTCAAGGGTCAAGATATTAAAAATAATTTTACTGCTTCAACAAGGATATTCTTCTGCAAAGATGGCATTAACCACAGGTGCGCAGAAAGGAAGCCCACACTGCCCGCCAGTACACCCGGGGCCGCTGCCTCAACTACAGCACGGCACAGCACTTCTATCCTTTACTGCTTCTGTACCATGGGCGCAAGTGTCTTAGCAGGACCACAACAGTAACTGACTTTACAGACCCCCCACAGGGTCTCAAGAATCCCCAGGCTGCTGTGGGCCTCAGTTTGAAAATCACTGTGTTAGATCATAAAGGCCATATCAAGGTATTTGATATCAAAGGTATCAAATCTTAGAACTGCAAAATAGAATGCAAAGTTGTGAACGTGTGTTGTTTTTTTTTTGAGAGAGAGAATTGCTAGCTTTCATCAGATTCTCAAAAGATCTGTGAACTAAAGGTTATCATGTTAACTTGGATTTAGAAATCAACCAAAACTCCACTATTAAAGCATCATTATCACTCAGGTTTCACTGATTTCTGCCTCAAGATACATATTTCTGCTCGGAAAATATTCTGTAACATAGGGAGGAAATGACCATGAAGTTCCTAACAGTGATTTGGAAAACTCCCTATGAACCCTGAGAATATTCAGAGGAGAAACCAAATGCACTTATAATGTGGTCTCCCACCATTCTTAGGGCTTAAATATAATTATAAGATTATTAAAGATAAATACAAATCAAAAAGGAATTCAACTGGTTTATGATTTTTCACATAGCACTTTTTCCAAAGAAAATATCAAATTGTAATTATATTGTTACTTGTGTGATTATTTATATAACATCTGTCTCCCACACCAGACCTAGCTTCCTGAGGGGTACATGTCCTGTTCATTTTTGTATCTCTTATACCTAGCTAGCACAGTGCCTGCACATAAAAGATCCCAAATAAACATTTATTTTATTTATTAAACATTTAAATTTATTGAAGAAATAAGTTAATGGATAAATAAACCATAAGATGTAGGTAGGGTAGAGACAGGACAATGCAGAAAAACAACCACAATGGGAAGAAAATTACTCAACTTGTCCATGACAGGTGACTACTCAAATTTGCTCATGGAATTAGGGTTTTCTGCCCTCAGTTGGTTATATTCATTCAACCAAAATTTACTGAACACATACTATGGGCTAAGGGCTTCCCTGGTGGCTCAGTGGTAAAGAATCCACCTGCCAACGCAGAAGTGGGTTCGATCCCTGGGCGGGGCAGATCTGTGAAGGAAGAAATGGCAATGCACTCTAGTATTCTTGCCTGGGAAATCCAATGGATAGAGGAGCCTGATGGGCTACAGTCCACGGGGTGGCAAAAGAGTTGCACACAACGTAAGTGACTAAACAACAACTACGTGCCAGACAATTTTCTAGGGAGCGGGGCTGCTGTACTGCACAGACGTGCATGGTTTCCAGGTTCAAAGAGCTGGCCTGTTTTTCATCTATACCAAGATGCACTATATTTCAACATTTTAACATCTCTGAGCCAGAAATGGCTACTGTAGTGCTGTCTCAAGAATTTAATTGGCACTTTTTTGGGTGTGTGTGCTACATACAATATGGGGCCTCTTACAACCGAGAACAATTTACCTAGATTTAGCTT
This sequence comes from Bubalus bubalis, assembly GCF_019923935.1. Taxonomy (NCBI): domain Eukaryota; kingdom Metazoa; phylum Chordata; class Mammalia; order Artiodactyla; family Bovidae; genus Bubalus; species Bubalus bubalis. The sequence goes on along the minus strand of NC_059166.1, from coordinate 10,152,974 downwards.
TAAGGTCATGTTGTGAATAGGAAATGTATTGGACGAGCTTTCAAAGTCTTGTTCTGCTAACAGTTTAAAAAGCACATAATTACTTCTTTTAAATGAAAATAAAGACAGTTGATTAATCTGTACTCTTCTTGAATCTATGAAGTCCACACTGGTTAACTTCTTAGAGTAATACGAAAGGCCATCAACAGATTCTATTCAAAACAGCTGCCACTAATTTGTAAACAGTAATTGTGCTACCAACGGATTTTTATGTCACAAACCTTATTGAACCACTCAGGACTTTTCTTTTTAGCCAAAGACAATGTTGTGGCAAATCCAGCTAGCATTCCTGCTGCAGCAACAGAACCCAGGAAAATTCCACCTGTCAAGAGTTTTGGAGGAAGGAAATAGAGGGTGGGGAGAAGGAAGAAAAAACAAAAAACCTGAAGTTAAAAAGATGGACACAAGTAAGTTTCAGACACTATTTAAAAATCAATTTCGAAATTCGAGAAACGATAGCTAAGAAGCTCCTGGCAAAGGTAAATGATAGCGGCTGTGAAACCTGCGTGGCCGCACGACCCCTGGTTCCTGAGGCCATTCTAGTTTAAGTGTCCCAAGAGCACAGAATAGGCACAGGGTCTATTACCCTCTTTCTCCCGAGGACGAAAAAAGAGACATTGGGAGTTAGAAAGGGGAGGTGCTGTGGGCGGGGGTGAGACATGAGAGAAACTGCAGAGGGAACGGAGTAAATGCAGCCTATATTGAACACCTCGCGGGACCAGTCCACTAAACTCAGGGCACTCAAACCAAGGTCTCCCCCGGTAGCGTGTGCGTGGGAACGCCCGCTCCAGCGCAGGCTAGCGCCCCGGGTGAGCCTGACCTGACACCTGCACCTCGCCACACCACACCTTTAACCAGGAAAAGCCGGTCATCGGCAGACACCGAGGCCTCCGGCCGAGAGGACGGTTCAGCAGGCCCCGCGTCCCCCGCCTCCATGTTTCTGAGCTTTCGCTAGTGCGTCCGCCGCCAACTGGACCCGGGTAGAAACGAGCGCGAGATCGAAGAGAAAGGTTCCGCTGCCACCTGCCTTTGTGCAACCCGAATACCGGTCCGGAGAACGACCTCTGCAGGCAAACCTTCTCTGCTGCCCTCGGGGCCCGGGCGGAGAAGATGCTGTAGCTTGCACCCTGGGGGGCAGTGTCTTCCACGATTGTCTAACCCGGGAAGATCATTTGCCCGCTCCAAGGTGATGATCGCTGCACTTCAATACTGTACCTACTTGAAACACTGCTCGGTTCTAACTCTAGGAGGCAGTGAGGGGTCGCAGATTGCGCCAGGAGCCTAGTCTCAGCCTGGTTAGAGACCCCGCAACTCGGTTTCGCGATCGGCTTCACACTGTGTCCAGGGAGTTGGCTCAGTCTTTCCTCCGTACTTTGCTGGGAAATTTCGTAACCGTAAAGCTGTCACTTTAGATGTAAGTGACAGGGTGAATATATGCTTTCATTTCTTTGGGGGAAATACCTAGAGGTGGAATTGCTGAGTCAGAGAACAGACATATACTTAGTTTTATAAGAACTGACTCATTTGAAAAGACCCTGATGCTGGGAAAGGTTGAGGGCAGGAGGAGAAGGGGACGACAGAGGATGAGATGGTTGGATGGCATCAACGACTCAATGGACATGAGTTTGAATAAACTCCCGGAGTTGGGGATGGACAGGGAGGCCTGGCGTGTTGCAGTCCACGGGGTTGCAAAGAGTCGGACATGGCTGAGCAACTGAACTGACAGGTTTTATGCTTGTAAGACTGCCAGCCAGCCAGGTAGTGATGCGCTTCCTACCCCCAAGTTTTGATTGATCGGCCGTCCGAGGGGATTGGATGCTAACTGAAGTAAATGGCATAACCCCCGCGGGGAGAGCAAAGGACCACCCTAAGGAGTTGGTAACTCTGAACTTGAAGGCAGCCCTAGAACGCTCACCATCTGCGGCCAACAGACAGACCTGATCTTCAGACTCCGGGGCTCGTTTGCAGACACTGGTGGATTCATTAAATGGCCACTGAGAGTAGGAGGCTGGTAGCCATAGAAAATCTTTTCAACCTCTCAAACACAGACACCTGACGTCATCCTTGGAAAAATGAGGCAATCTGTCATTCCTGTTAGTTCTGAGCAACAACAAAAGCCATGAACTTCTTGAGGATGGGAATGGAGATCTCTGTTCATTTTTACATGAGTAAGGGAATGCATCAGTTAAAATGCAACTAATAGCCCAAACTTGGGCTTAGGTCCTCAATCGCTTCTAAGCTCTGTGAACTTGATTGAGTCTCAGGTACCTCAGTTTCCCCACCTGCAAAATACAGAAACCGATAGTACCCACCTCACAGTATTGCTGTAAGAATTAGATGAAGCAAGGTAAGTAAAGTGCCTGGCCCAGACACTCAGTATATCTCAGGTCTAGTTATTATCCCCCTCAATTCCAGTAGCTGTTTGCAGCATTGATGCCCAGGTTCTATCACTGAAGATGGCGGCTCTGAAGGTCCAAGCAGGACAGATTACAAGCTCAACAGGGCTTCTGACAACAAGCCAGGTTGAGCACTCCTGCTCTGTTTAAGTTTCTGACTGGGAGAAATCTCAAAGAATTTAAACTTTGGATTCTTTGGAAGCACAGCGTCAGCATCTGAAAGAGCTCTTTAAGTTGGCAAATGCTAAGCTAATTTGTTTAAGGTCAAAAACTCTGGGATTGGGAACTAGCAATTGGCTGTCAACAAACCCACACAGAAGAAGGGCTTCCCTTATACACAGTGACCATAGCAGCTACTAATAACATTTATTTAGTGTTTTCTGTGCCTCTGACATTGCCCGAAGTGCCTCAAATGAATTATCTCATTTGATCTTCTCCATTGTGGACCCCCCCAAAAATATTGCCTGCTGTTTCAGTAAACAAAGAATATTGCCCTCCATCCAGCCATCAGCCACTGCAGCTGCCCCAGCGGTGCACCCTGAGGTGAATTCGGATGGAGAAAAACAGGATACTAGCCCAAGATACTTAAGGTGCATATCAAAGAGATGATTTCAATGAGCCAGTCTCTTGCGTCTTCTCATACAAAGAAAAGCACTAAAATCAACTTGAGATGTCTTGTTTTTTGTGATTACCAAAAGCGCCTCAATATCCTGGCTCCTCCCTTACTTCTTTTGTAACAGTTCCTCAGAGCTATCTAAAAGGCTGACTTCCAGGCTATTTAGTCCTCAGTAAGGTCCTTAAGAGAAGGCAATAGCAACCCACTCCAGTACTCTTGCCTGGAAAATCCCATGGACAGAGGAGCCTGGTAGGCTGCAGTCCATGGGGTCACTAAGAGTCAGACATGACTGAGCGACTTCACTTTCACTTTTCACTTTCATGCATTGGAGGAGGAAATGGCAACCCACTCCAGTGTTCTTGCCTGGAGAATCCCAGGGACGGCGGGGCCTGGTGGGCTGCCATCTATGGGGCCGCACAGAGTCGGACACGACTGAAGCGACTTAGCAGCAGCAGTAGCAGCAAGGTCCTTAAGACATAATTCAACTTTTCGGTTGCGTGTTTTCAGTCAACACCATAAACTTTGAAAAACTAACTTGCTCAACACATATAGCTGTTAAGCGGCAGAGCCAGGATTTTAAAGCAGCCCCATCAAGTCTTTATCCACTGCCGAGGGGCCCTCAAGCTTGAGGTTGATAACTGGAAGCACCTGGAAGGGCTTGCTGGACTGTACTCAGTCGCTCAGTTGCATTGGACTCTTTGCGACCCCATGGAATGTAGCCCACCAGGTTCCTCTGTCCATGGAATTTTACCAGGCAAGAATACTGGAACAGGCTGTCATTTCTGCATTAGGAGATCTTCCTAATCTAGGGATTTTCAAACCTGCGTCTCTTTCATCTCTTGCATTGGCAGGTGGATTCTTCACCACTAGCCTCACCTAGGAAGCTCTATCTCTGCCTTACTCACAGTTCACATCTTTAAAATCCATATGAACAGACCATTGAACAGTACTGAAATTGATTCAGAAATTTTAAAACTCCCAACAAACAAAAATGCAGGACTGCTTTAACACTTGAAATTCTCTTCTCGCAAGACTAGAGAGGAAAAATGCTGGTTCCTCAACTCTCCCCATTCTTTGATGTCCCCCGACAAAAAGCATAGAAATTTTTTTTTAAGGATTATATTACTATTTACCATAAGAAACAGAAGAGAGGCAAAACATCTTTAAAAGTTACAGCGTCCAGAGCTCTGGAGCCTGTGTCTATTTTGAGATGGCAACCTCAGACCCTGTGGGCATCTGTCTGTCCTTATTCCTGAGGACGCGGTTCACAAACTTCTCCCTTCTTTCTAACTCCTAAACATAAAGGACAACTTTCCTCCTTCCTACATGAAAGCTCGTTTTCCTGGTAAAGAGAAGGCGGAGGGGCAATTCAAGCAAACAGCCAGATACTCTGCCTTAGAGAGCAATTTGCATTTTGAGGATTCTTGTCAGACACACGCTTTGGAGAGGAGGGACTGAGACCTAGTTGGACAAGGCGAGCTTTTGAGGGAATTCAACCCCATTCCTCACTGGCCCCAGCTTCCTGTGCCTTGTTCTCTCCCAGGCCTGGCAAACATGCCTGATACAAGGGTGGAGAGTCCCTGGCCCGGAGATTAGGCATCCCAGGCACCACAAGTTAGAAGGCTTAAAGACTGTTACCCAAGGTCTCATATTTCTACAGTGCCCACAATTGGGTATTTCAGGTGCAATCTGAATAATTGGTCTGTTCTAGGATTCCTGAAATCTCATCTAGACTGGTTTCTATGGAAATGCAGGATACAAGCTCCAAACAGGAGACTTGCAAACATCTGGAGCATAGTGTGTTTGTAAGACAGGGACTCTAGTTCTAAAAGAGCCAGACAGAGCATTTCCAAGTGGAAACCAGTGATCAGAAAGTTCCTAAATGGTGCACCATGCAATTCAAGTGCGGCTGCCTTTTCAACGGAAGTATGAGTCCCTTTCAGAAAAATGTAATAGAACGGTCTGGCAAGCAAAAGAGGCTGCTGGGAAAACAAGTTCATCCAAGACAGACTCTGTTGCTATTTTGGTGTTAGTTTTTAGTCAGCTCAGAGTCCATACCAGTGATGCCTCTCACCACATTCTTATTACAAACCCTTTGGCCCCTGTAGGTTCTTTTTCAAATTTTGACAGCTAGGAACCTGTTAGCATTGCAGTTCCCAGAATTTGGGTAGCCCTAGCTCTAGCTAGTTCCAAACACTTGATGGGCTTTCCCCTCCAACTATTTAAAAGAAATATTTCTTGAGAACTTCAGTTTCGCCCTATTTAAAGTATGAGGTTGAATTCTTTTTAAAATCTGATAAGGATCACATATTGGCCATGCTTCTCGCTGCTTCTTGATTTAAGGTAGCTGTCAAAAATGTAGTGCAGAGATCTTTAAAAATTATTGCCTAAGTAAGTGTCTGCATTCCCAGGTGGCACAGTGGTAAAGAACCTGCCTGCCAATGCAGAAGATACAAGAGACGCAGGTTTAATCCCTGCATGGGGAAGATCCCCTGAAGTAGGAAATGGCCATCTACTCCAGTAGTCTTGCCTGGAACATTTCATGGACAGAGCAGTCTGGTAGACTACAGTCTATGGTGTCACAAAGTCACTCAGGCACATCTGAGTGACTGAACACAGCACACAGAAGAAAAGATCCATTGGATCTTACACAAATCTATTAATGGAGGTCACCTTGAGGAAAGGGGGGGATGAAAATTTTTTAATTGTATGTCTTCTACTTTCTACCTTAATAAGTAAAATGACTAAAGTGAAAGTGAAAGTCGATCAGTCATGTTCGATTCTTTGCAACCCCAAGCACTATAGCCTGCCAGGCTTTTCTATCCACGGAATTCTCTGGGCAAGAATACTGGAGTGGGAAGCCATTCTCTTCTCCAGGGGATCTTCCCAACCCAGGGATTGAACCCAGGTCTCCCACCTTGCAGGTGGATTCTTTACCGTCTGAGCCACCAGGGAAGCTCCAGGGAATCAACATTTTTACATATTTCTATAATGTTAAACCATTTTCAACAAGGGACTTGTTACTTTTATGTAAAGGGGAAAAAAGGAAAGAAAACAGTAAAAATGTTTGAAAATAGATCACCTATTTAGAAGACGAATTTTCTATTTAAGTAGAAATATTATGTAGGTTTCCAGAATAACTCACCAGACTTTGCAGTGGGCTATCAAGTGACAACTCTTGGAAATCATGGAAGCAAGAGTGAAAAGCATGTGTCAGAAGGGGACTCTAGGCTAGCTGGGAACCCTGCCTAGAATCTGCATCCTACAGTAAACTACCAGAGCCTCTTAAACTCTTCCCAGTACCTCCTCTGGATTCCCAAAGTTACAGCTATTTGGAAGGGCACGGCAATCAATATCGTGCAATCTAAATGACAAGTATGGTAATAATTCCTCTTCAGTGAGGTGAAACTAGACTTCCAAAGTTTGAGTCTCATTACTCACTTTGGGCATCTCATTCCTTTGTCTCAGAATTGTAGTCTATAACCACAGTTCGTAACTGTTGAATAATATGTCTATCTTCATCAGGATAAATGAAAGTTTCCTTTCATTGTTTCTTTATTACAGAGAGTATCCTATCTATCTTTTTTCTATGCTATCAGTTGAGTTGTTATTGTTAATGATAGACCAGAAATCTTTTTGAAAGCTCTTATATTTCACTCTCCACTAGATATTTTCCTATGAAAGAGTCATGCGCATGATTTCTTTAAACTGTGTTCCTCGACTTCCTTGTGAGGATCAAATATGATCACATTTGTTCAAGCATTTTGTAAATTGTCAAGTAGTCTGGCAACACGAAGCAGGATTATTTTTAGTCCCGTGTGTGTATCCCAGTCATAGAAAACCCTCTAACATTGCCAAAAGTAAAATAGCTTTCCATTTACGCCAGCATTATTCACTGCTTCACAACCCATTTTGAACTAGAATAAGAAAAACGCTCGAATTTGCTTTTTGTCTAACATCATTTCCATAGTTGAAGACAAATGTAAACAGCAAGTAATGTCATTAGCAAAAAAATAAATAAATAAAGTGAGAAATGTGCAGTAGAATGTATTCCAGTATCAAACACAAAGTTCAGCAATGCCAAACGGCAATTACTTTTGCACCAACATAATATTTCGCATACAGCCCCATGTTTCCTTCATGTTTACTAAGATCCATGATATCAACCACTGGTGTCATTGTAAGGTCCTCAAATAAGACAGATTTCAACTTTTAGGTTAGGCGTTTTTTCAGTTGACACCATCAACACTGAGACATTAAGTTTCTCAACGCACACAGCTGTTAAGTGACAGAGCCAAGATTTTAAAGCAGCTTCATCAAGTCCTTATCCACTGCGGAGGGATCCTCAAGCTTGAGGCTGATAACTGGAATCACCTGGAAGGGCTTGTTGACAACCAATTGCTGTGCTGTGCTCAGTCACTGCAGAGAAGGCAATGACACCCCACTCCAGTACTCTTGCCTGGAAAATCCCATGCACGGAGGAGCCTGGTGGGCTGCAGTCCATGGGGTCATTAAGAGTCGGACACGACTGAGCAACTTCACTTTTACTTTTCACTTTCATACATTGGAGAAGGACATGGCAACCCACTCCAATATTCTTGCCTGGAGAATCCCAGGGATGGGGGAGCCTGGTAGGCTGCTGTCTATGGGGTCGCACAGAGTTGGACACGACTGAAGTGACTTAGCAGCAGCAGCAGCAGCTCAGTCACTCAGTGGTCTCTGACTCTTTGCAACCCCATGGACTATAGCCCCCCCAGGCTCCTCTGTCCATGGAATTTTCCAGGCAAGAATACTGGAGTGGGTTTCCATTTCCTCCTCCAGGGGAACTTTGTGACCCAAGGATCCAACCTGCGTTTCCTGCATTGGTAGATGGATTCTTTACCACGGAGCCACCTGGGCAGCCTGACTAGTATCATTTGTGCTTATTATGTGTATTGTGTTTATTTTTATTAACTATCCCTCCTATTCTGATGTATTAAAGATAATTAACTACAAAATGACTGAAAAACAAGTTCTCACATGTATGATAAAAGAGTGACTATATGAACTAGAACAAGAAAACTTTCTTGACTAAGTGAGATGTTTAGACTGATTTTAGTTTTCACTCATTCAGCAAGTATTAACTGAGCACCTATTATGGTCTTGGCCCTGGCTTTACTGTGGTGGAGTCAAAAGGCACAACCCTTGGTTCATTGGAGCTTGTAGTTCCCTGGCCCTCACTTTTCTAAGTGAGAATTTCACCAAAGCACTTTTTTGCTTCAACCTTTGTGATTGATATTCTTTCTAGCTGTGTTTTTTCTATGTTATGCCTCAAAAAGTAAAATATGGACTGAAGGGAAACTTTTATTTCTTGCTTTTGAAATCCACACTGCTCGAAATCACCCCTCTAAATAGTAACTATCATTGTACATGTGGTTATAGAGAGCCTAGAAGATCGGCCACCATCTGTCCTGGACTGTGCGAGCGTGCATCCTAAGCCGCTTCAGTCGTGTCCAGCTCTTTGTGACCCTATGAACTGTAGCCCGCCAGGCTCTTCCGTCCATGGGATTCTCCAGGCAAGAATACTGGATTAAATACTGGTTGCATGCCCTCCTCCAGGGTATCTTCCCAACTCAGGGACTGAACCTGTGTCTCTTATGTCTTCTGCATTGGCAGGCAGGTTTTGCTACTAAGCCTGTGCTGGGATCTTGGAATTCAGAGCAGGGCTTGTGGAGAATGGGCTGCCTCCTAGAAATATGCTCAGCAACTAAGACCCCAACAAATGATTCAGAAGCAAGCAGGCTTGTTCTGGGGGACAAAGCACATGGCTAAGGGGTCATGGGAAGAGAGGTCTTCACTCCAGGCGGTCTGGTTGTGAGATGAAGCAGGAGGAATTCTAAGTCATTAGTATGGCATCATGAGATGCAGGGCAGGGGAGAGAGTCAGAAGTTCAGACAGGAAGGTTGGCATCACCAAGACACCTGCTCATGGAGAAGTCCTGACATTGGGCAGAACGAAAGACCCGGAGATGGTGACTGATCATTGCAAGACACAGACCCAGTTAAAAGAGCAAGGGCATTTTTAAAAAGAGCCTGTGGTCAGGAGCCCCGTTGTCAGATCCTGAGCCCTGAGCATCAGCAGGACTGTGACTTACAAAGTCACAGGATGAGTCTAGAGGCCCATAGTGTGTAGACAGAACCTGATCAGGTCAGGGTGAAGGCCTGGGTGGTCAGGTCAGGTCAGATCAGGCGTGGAGGGCTGGAGGAGAGGAAGGGAAGCAGATAAGACCTCTGCTTTGTTCAACTTGTTCATTTTCAGGAGGGCCTCCATCCAGGGGTCAGGTGGGACTGGAGTTCAGTCTGCAGTTCACTCACCAAGACTGGTGCCCTCGTGCAGGGGCACAGTTGCCCTCGGGAAGGGGCGCTTTCTCTGGTTCATGAACCAGTATCACAGGAGTCAGGACTGGCTTTGGAAACATATTTGAAAACTTGATTTTCAGAAGCTAGGAACCAATTTAAAATATCCCTCCTGATTGGGGTACATCCCTTACCTGAAGTGTGTTGTGCGAGCTAAGTCATTTCAGTCGTGTCAGACTCTTTGCAACCCCATGCATGCACTGTAGCCTTCCAGGTTCTCTGTCCATGGGATTTCCCAAACAAGAATACTGGAGTGGGTTGCCACTTCCTTCTCTAGTGGATCTTCCTGACCCAGGGATGGAATCTGTGTCTCTTATGCCTCCTGCATTGGCAGGTGTGTTCTTTACCACTAGTGCCACTTGGGAAGCTCTACCTTAAGTGTCAGTTCAGTCGCTCAGTCGTGTCCGACTCTTTTGACCCCATGGACTGCAGCACACCAGGCCTCCCTGTCCATCACCAACTCCCAGAGCTTACTCAAACTCACGTCCATCGAGTCGGTAATGCCATCCAACCATCTCATCCTCTGTCGTCCCCTTCTGCCTTCAATCTTTCCCAGCATCAGGGTCTTTTCCAATGAGTCAGTTCTTTGCATCAGGTGGCCAAAGTATTGGAGTTTCAGCTTTAGCATCAGCCCTTTCAATGAATAGTCGGGACTGATCTCCTTTAGAATGGACTGGTTGGATCTCCTTGCAGTCCAAGGGACTCTCAAGCGTCTTCTCCATCATCACAGTTCAAAAGTATCAGTTCTTCGGCACTCAGCTTTCTTTATAGTCCAGCTCTCACATCCATACATGACTACTGGAAAAACCATAGCTTTGACTAGATGGACTTTTGTTGGTAAAGAAGAGAAGCCTGGTGGGCTACACTCCATGGGGTCCCAAAGAGTTGGACATGACTAAGTGACTAACATGCATGCCAGAAACGACAAATACCTTAAGTGTATTCAGGCAGAATAAAAAAAAAAAATCTTAAGAAAGATTTCAAAGTATCCAGAACCAGATCGCATAAATAATTGCATGACTCAAGAAGTGCTAAAATGCATATAGATTCACAAAATGTCCAGAGGTGAAGTCTGTGGGGGTGTTGTTCTTGTTTTTCAAAACTTCCCAGATAACTCTGATCAGCCTGGTTTGGAAACCATTGCTGGAGAATGAGGTGAAGATGCAGAGACCCATTCCTTCCCTATGAAACAATTCTGGGTTTCTGTCATCTCTGTTAGTTCTCCAGGTGATTTTGACAAACACCAAACTTTGAAAACCACTGTCTTAAGAGAGATCAGAAGCCAAATATCAGAACCTTCTGTGGGTTGTTTGATTTTAATGAGGATTGCTATCAATTTTGCACGATCTTTTGAGACCTTCGAGTTCTCTTTTGTATTACTCTTGCCAGGTAAGGTTTTCATCACAATGATTCTGAAAATAATAGTAGAATATCAAGTTCTCTGTGAAAAGAAAACTGATTTTTATTCACTGGTTTGAACCCCTGCAAAAATCACAAATAAATGGGAAATAAGTATCGTAAAAAAAAATGCATATAAATTCAAAATGCATTTTCAGAAAGTAAGTCAGAAAAACGTTGCTTTCAAAGAATGCTCAAACTACTTGAATTTGCACAATTTGAAAAAATATACATGTGACCTTTGGACAACTTTTTATAATTTTGGTTCACCAGCTATTGCACTCTGTATTTAAAAGAACAGTCTATGATTACTTCTCACTGGGCCATATGTTTTCATTTTCGTGACATATTTTATTGAGATGTCTTTCTGATTTACTCTTTTATTTAAATTAATAACCTTCTAGAATGGGATTATATAGCATGATAAAATATTTCACTATATAGTAAATTATATACAATTTAAAAGAGAATGTTTTATCCAGGTCAGCTGTACAAGGCCCAATGCCCTTTTAGAATCATTCAGAGCATTTGATGGATTCATTGCTGAGTGCACTATAAATAAATACCGCCTCAAATTCCAGACAATGAAAATGTACTAGGGGATACATCAAAGCTACCACCATTAATGACACCTCTTTCAAGGTGAGAGAAAGAGCCTGGACTAGTTGTCTGGAAGCCAGGTCAATTTCCCAGCCCTGCCAGGCATGGGGGATGACTGTCTCTATGTCTCTTCATTCGGGCCTCATTGTCCTCCTCTGTAAAATGAGGAAAGGAGTGAATACATCAGCACTATTTAAAGTGTGTTCCATGTCATGTCAGTTCCCAAAGCTGTTACTTTCTATCTAGACAAAAAGGGGGAATGTGTTCAGATAAGACTGGCAAACAAAATGTAACCGATTGCTTTGCTTTAGGGCTTCCCAGAGTCTTCAAGTCTTCAAGAATTGATGCTTTTGAACTGTGGTGTTGGAGAAGACTCTTGAGAGTCCCTTGGACTGCAAGGAGATCCAACCAGTCCATCCTAAAGGAGATCAGTCCTGGGTGTTCATTGTAAGCACTGATGCTAAAGCTGAAACTCCAATACTTTGGCCACCTCATGCGAAGAGTTGACTCATTGGAAAAGACTCTGATGCTGGGAGGGATTGGGGGCAAGAGGAGAAGGGGACGACAGAGGATGAGATGGCTGGATGGCATCACCGACTCGATGGACATGAGTCTGAGTGAACTCCGGGAGTTGGTGATGGACAGGAAGGCCTGGCGTGCTGCGATTCATGGGGTCGCAAAGAGTCGGACACAACTGAGCGACTGAACTGAACTGAGAGTCTTCAAGTAGAGAAGGCAGTAGGCAGACATTGTGTAGGGAGCCTAACCACAGAACCCTTTGTTTGGGAGCATCATGTACACTTTATAGTTTGAGAAACTGTGAACTAATTGATCACTAGGATTGTTTCTGCTGTCTCCCTCCAAACTTTATGATTGTAGTAAGGTTTGGAGACATGAGGCTATTCCATTTAGGGAGCAGAGAGCAATGCTTCCCCTTCTTACAGCACAAGGTCAGATCTAAAATGTAATGTGTCCACCCTTCAATTAGTCTGAACCCAAAGGGTGGTTGGGTTAGTAAAGACCAGATTTCACTCAGGGGTAGAAGTTTTAATTCTACTTGAGCCAAAAATAACATCTCACTTTCCCATGTCAAGTTTAGAGCTATGCTTCACATTCTAAAAGAGAAGAAATAGAACTGTTTGTTGGAGGGGTCAGGGGAAGGGGAAATCCAAAAAGGTCATGAATAATCTATCATTCCAATCAATTAGGAAGAAAAATGCAGTCCCCAAAGCACATTCTGAATTCATACAGTTGAGAAACCAAAATAGACTGACTTACAGTAGAATTAGATTTACTATTTCAAGCCCTGCTATATATTTATCCTTATTTGGTTGCATTTCATGGAGTTTCATGACTATGAAAATAAGAGTGACCTTATGAGATCATGGGGTGGACTATCTTATATCCAGGAAGGATTTTACTGAAATTCTCCTAATTACAGCTGCAGGTCATCTTGACTCCTGGTTGTAGAGCAACCAGTTGGCTCAGACCCGTTCTACATTCTACATAATTTCTCTTAAAGGATTACCATGTGCTGCAGTTATAGGAGTGGCACATACTGGAAAAATCCAATGGTGTGTCATTATAGGCTAATCACAGCCTCAGCTTCTGGGGGACACTTGCAGAGGTTTATAGGTTTCCTGTCACACAATCATGTGACCCTGTTGCCCTGGCCAAAGCAAACTGGACCAGGATCACCACCAGACCCAAAGACCACGTCATCTGTAGGCCAGCAACTCTGCCCCACAGGAGCCCCGTTTATCACATGGTTCCCTGGATCTGCAACACGTATGAAAGCCGTGATCCGACCACTCCCCGCTCCTGAAACCCTGCGGGTCTCTGCCCTCAAGTCCTGAAGCTGTCCCCCGAGGTCTCCTATTCAGCTCCTCTTCCTCTGGCAGCCACCATGTGCCGGCGTGCTTATGTGTGATGCTGTCCCTAGCCCTTAAGGCCTCTTGGCTAAAATTGGGAAAACGCACCCGTCTCTAACATAAAATTCTTTTGCATCAGTAGATCATTGAAGAGCTGCACACCTGTGCCCCACGCTTCCCCACTCAACACACCCTCTGGAAGCCAGGGCCCACACAGCTGCCAGGAGCTGAGCAGCTTGCTGTGTTTCCGATTATTACCAGCAGTGGGTTCTCATACCCCACACTCCACCTTCAGTCCATCATGCGTGTCCCTCCAGGAGTCACATCTTATTCCAGGTGCTGGCTTTCTCCCCGTGTGCTGTGTTCCACTGAAGCACATCACGGATGGGTCAAAGGGGATCATTAATCACTGTGGATTACTAATATACTGTTTTATTTCTGTAGACTTTTGACAAAGTCCCTTCTTCCATAACTCTATCAATAAGGTGGCTTGTATTTTTAAATTTTTTTGTGTTTGTATTTTATTTGGCTGTGTTGATCTCAATTGTGCCACTTAGGACCTTTGGGCTTCGTTGCAGCATGTGGGATCTTCAGTTGTGGCAGGTGGGATCTAGTTCCCTGACCAGGGGTCAAACCTGGGGGCCTCCTGCATTGGGAGCGTGGAGTCTTAGCCACTGACCACTAGGGAAGTCCCAGTCAGGTTGGTCGTATTTGAAGCTGGTGAGCACCGATTCCCAGAGAGTACTGATTTATGTCCCACTTGGAAGGAAACAGGGCTTCCCTAGTAGCTCAGTTGGTAAAGAATCTGCCTGCAATGCAGGAGACCTGGGTTTGTTTCCTGGGTCAGGAAGATCCCCTGGAGAAGGGAATGGCAACCCACTGCAGTACTCTTGCTTGGAGAATTCCATGGACAGAGGACTTGGTGTGCTACAGTCCATGGGATCGCAAAGAGTCGGACACTATGCGACTAACTTTCCTTTCCTTTCCTTTCCTTTTCCTGGAAGGAAACACCTGAAGCCACACTGTGGATCTCTCTCCTCAGCTCTGGCTGTTTCAATGTATTTGTAGATAACTTGGGCCTAGACCTAGAGGGCATGCTTGTTACATTTTACAGAAGGCACACAACAGGGAGGTTTCATGGTTCAATGAGAGAAATGTCTCAAAATTGCTTAGGCAGATTAGTGAAAGCAAAGGTGTTTGTTGTTCAGTCATGTCCAACTCTTTGCAACTCCATGGACTGTAGCCCACCAGGCTCCTCTGTTCATGGAATTCTCTAGGCAGGAATGCTGGAAAGGGATGCCACTCCCTTCTCCTGGGATCAAACCCAGGTCTCCTGCATTGCAGGCAGATTCTTTACCAACTGAGCCACCAGGAAGCCCCAGGCAGATTAGAACTAATGTCAAAAACAATTAATCAGATTTTCAGAAAAATACAGAAGTACAGGATGGGAGTTTTGGCATAAAACATTTCCTGTGAAAAAGACATGGACCTGCAGCGATGCTGAAACAGCAAAGGTGGTATGCCTGCTCGTGAGGGGTCCGCCATCCAGCTCTGGCATCTCTGGTCCATCTCTATGGGAACATCCTCAGAGAGTAGGGCAGATGTAGGGGATGTAACTGGGATGAAGGGAAAGCTTAACCATGTCATCTAATAAAAGAGTTCAGGGAAAGTGCTAAAGGAGGAGGGGGACTATCCCAGAAAACACGGGGAAAAGGGTGAGCACGTAGATTAGGTTTCATCACTGTAAGTAAGAACCTTCTGAAAATGTGAAATGTCCCCTAAATGGATTTAGGAGCCTTGAATTATACTGTTTCCTTGTCCCTAGGGCTTTCTGAGCAGAAGTAGGATTAATATCTGATGGCAACGAGCTAGAAGAAACTCTTGCCCTCGTGACAGGTTAGAATATCCCAGAAGGCTTATGTCACAGGACAGGGCCAGCTCAGCTCTGCTTGTCTCTGCAACTTGGTTTTGTCAGCAGAGCAAGAACAGATTTATCTCTCAGGGAAGAATCACATTAATCAGGCTCATGAGTCCAAATGCCAACTTACTACTATATAATGAGAAATATGGCAAGAACCATAACAGGAAGGCAGATGACAATCAGAAGGTTGTGTTGACACCCCCCACCCCCCACTTTTTCAGGCTGTGGCAGATCAAGGAGCCAAAAAACAAGGTAAGGAAAACTTTTAGAAAGAAATGAGGGTTCAGTAAGTTGGACGGCTGTAAAATCAATCTTAGAAAAATCTTTTAGCTTTCCTATATATTAGGTACAGCTGATTAAAATACAAGCCAGAGAAAAAAGATCCCACTCTGTGTTGATCACAAAACTTTACTACCACACGAGAAACTTGGAATATACCATATCTCTGGTTCAAAAAACTTAACCTGTAACGAGCTGTCAATTCTTAAAACTTGACAAAATGATTCAAAATTCATCTGAATAATAAACATTCAAGAAGGGCCAAGAAATTTTTGAAAAAGCAATATCACCAGGGAACTTTCCCTGAAATGTTAGAATGCATGGTAATAAATTTAATTAAACTACCAACAATACAGGGGAGACTAACTAGATCTGTGGAACTGAATAGAGTGTATTAATAGCTTACTAAACAATGAAGATATTTCACATCAGTGGAGAAAGTCCAAAAAATGGTTTTGGGACAACTGGCTGATTATCTGGGGGGAAAAAAAGTTTAATTTCTATTGCATGTTACAATGAAACTATAAAAGTAATGAAAGAAAATATAGATGACTATCTACTGGAATGCATCCTTGAGTTGGAGAAGAACTTTCTAAGTGTGAAACCAAAGAAATAGATATAGACCAATTTGACTATTTGTGTCTCAAAACTGCTCTATAGTAGAGAGTGCAAACGTGTCTGCTTAATCCCATCTCCCCTTTGTTTTTGCTGCTGGCAGTACCCATGGGACCACTTCTGTCCAACGGGCATAAGAGTTAGCTGGTATTGTCTCTTCCTCTACTCTTTTTCCTCTGCTTGAAACAGAAACTTGACGGCAATGACATCCCACTCCAGTACTCTTGCCTGGAAAATCCCATGGATGGAGGAGCCTGGACGGCTGCAGTCCATGGGGTCGCTAAGAGTCGGACACGACTGAGCGATTTCACTTTCACTTTTCACTTTCATGCACTGGAGAAGGAAATGGCAACCCACTCCGGTGTTCTTGCCTGGAGAATCCCAGGGACAGGGGAGCCTGGTGGGCTGCCGTCTATGGTATCGCAGAGTCGGACACGACTGAAGCGACTTAGCAGCAGCAGCAGCAGCTGCAGCAGCCGTTTAGTGATGACAAGCAGGAGGAGGCCAAAAGAGGGCAGAGATGTGAGCCGTCACATTGTCAACCCTTTGAACCAGTTCCAACAGCTTGCTGTCTATACGGTGCTTGTTGTGTGAGAGAATAAGTCTTTGTTTAAGCCAGTGGAGTTGGTTTCTTTGCTACTTAAAATTCATTCCTGAGTCTGAGCTTAAGGCAAAATATCATATTTCAGTAAAAGTCAAATAACAAACTGGGAAAAGTATATGTAATATATGTCTAAAAGTTAATATTCCTATTGCTATAAAGAGCTCTATAATAAATGAGATAAATGAAAAATGGGAAAGAATATGAAAAGGGGCATTAAAAAGCTCAAATGTCTAATAAATTAATGAAAAATTCAACTTCACTAGTAATCAGAAAAATATGTTAAAATAGTAACCTAATCTATAAAAATTGGTGAACACTGGAACAATTATAATATTTTCTGGAAAGCAATCTGGCAAAATATATCAAATGTCTTGGAATGTCCCTGCCCTTTGGGAAACTGCAGAGAAATGGCTAAAGAGGCCCAAAGATGTGTTATGTTTGCTGCAGTTCTGTTGCTAATTGCAAAATGATGGAAATGGCAAAACTGTGCAATAACACAGCTCTGGATAAGTAAATTATAGAATTGCCCATCTTAAAAATTATGTATCCGTATAATCTGCTGTATTAGAGGTATATTTGTTGACACACAAAAATGTTCATTATTAAGTGAAAAGCAAGATGAAAAACACCTCAATAAGGGTGAAAGATTTCTATGTTTATCAATATGTATGTTTGTGTATTTATGTGTGTGCAAACGGCATGGAGGAAAATGTATTGAGACACTAACATTATCCCTGGGCTTGGCCCACATTTTCAGATTATTTCCCTAATTAAACATGTATTGCTTTTGAAATAAGAAAATCATTACTGTAAGAATATTTCTTGGTGAGTGCAGAGTTGAAACACAGGGAATTAGGATTGATTATTTAATGGTATCTGGCTGTGATTAACTGAGGTGTTTGTCTCATTACAAGGCTATCAGAACATTTTGAGTTATTCAAGCTTTTTCCCCTGCAAAGTAATTCGTTGGACACAGCTGAAGCTTTTGAACTGTGGTGTTGGAGAAGACTCTTGAAAGTCCCTTGAACTGTAAGGAGATCCAACCAGTCCATCCTAAAGGAGATCAGTCCTGGGTGTTCATTGGAAGGACTGATGTTGAGGCTGAAACTCCAATACTTTGACCACCTGATGCGAAGAGCTGACTCATTGAAAAAGATCCTGATGCTGGGGAAGATTGAGGGCAGGAGGAGAAGGGGACGACAGAGGATGAGATGGTTGGATGGCATCACCAACTCGAAGCACATAAGTTTGGATAAACTCTGGGAGTTGGTGATGGACAGGGAGGCCTGAAGAGCTGCGATTCATGGGGTCGCAGAGTCGAACATGACTGAGTGACTGAACTGAACTGATGTTTGTTTCTGTGATTCTCCTTTGACTGACCATATGCTGGCTTTAGATCATTTAATGTTTCCAGGCCAGCTAAGCTAAGCCGTATAGATCTAAGGGTCCTTCTGCTTTAGTTTTTTTATTTTTTTATTTTTCTCTCTCATTATCACTCTGCACCAGGATGTTTCTCCTTACTCTGGGGACCCCTCACCCTTAGTGTGGGAGTTATATTTAATTGCTATTAAAGCAGCTACCTATATATCTTAGTAGCTAATATGTTGTTCACCATGTCACATAAGCAAAATGAATTTGTGGGGCTTCTCCGGTGGCTCAGTGGAAAAAGAATCTGCCTGCCAATGCAGGAGACTTGGGTTCGATCCCTGGTCCAGGCAGATCCCACAGGCCGCAGAACAACTAAGCCCATGCCCCATAACTATTGGAGCCACAATTACTGAGCCCACGTGCTGTAAGTACTGAAGCCCATGGCCACTACAGCCTATGCTCCTCAACAGCAGAAGCCACTGTGATGAGAAGCCCACGCACCACACCTAGAGAGGAGCTCCTGCTCACCGCAATAGAGAAAAGCCCGTGCGTCAGCGAAGACCCAGAGCAGCCAAAAGCAAATAATTTAAAAAAAAAGAATTTGTGAAAGAAGAGCCTAAGGTTCTTTCTGCTTTTAAAGGAACTTCATTTCTCTGTTCTGACCCAATCCAAGGGAGTTAAAGTTGAATTCTTTGATATGCAGAGTCTAAAAAGAAATGATACAAATGAACTTTTTTACAAAACAGAAACAGACAGACTTAGAGAGTGAACTTGTGGTTGTCTTGGGGGAAGGTTGGAGGTTAGATAGGGAGTTTTGGATCAACTGTACACACTGCTATATTTAAAATGGATAACCAACAAGGACCTACTGTGTAGCACAGGGAACTCTGCTCAGTGTTATGTAGCAGCCTGGATGGGAGGGTGGATACGTGTATGTTTATGACTGAGTCCCTTTGTTTTCCATCTGAAACTATCACCACATTGTTAATCAGCTGTACCCCAATATAAAATTAAACTTTTTTTAAAAATTGAACTCTCTGAAAGTAATCTTCTTTCCCTGGTTTCCAAGATTTGGGGGAGGGGAAATGAGGGTAAGCCTCATGGGGTAGCCCCTAAATATTATCTGAGGGGTAGATATTGGAATCCTATACAAAGATAATTAGTACTTTGCCTTAAAGTGGGAACGCAAATGAGGAATGATCAAAAGATCTTTTGATAACTCAATTCTGTGAATTCCTGTTCCGACTTCTAATTTCCCATTTATCACATTTCTTAAGACATCAAGCCATGAGCATAGATGGTATTTCCTTGACTGTATTTCTCAATCTCGTTTCCAAGCAATACTAAAAATGACTATTTCCCTTAAGGCAATTATTATTATGACCTTGCACAAGCTGCATGTGCCAGTTGGAGATTCTCCAGAATTTCTTTTTTAATGATGGAAAATATTTTATTAAACTAAGAGCATGACTGATAGGGAAGTCGGTTGCATGGGAAAATATTGAAATGTATTATAATTGCATATATCAACCAGGGTCCCAGAGGAGATAGAAAACCTCTCAGGTGGTTCAACAGAAGATTCCTTAACGAAGGGACTGGACAGTGGAGTGGGCAGGTTGTGAGAGTTTGGAGCACCAGAAATGAAAACAGCAGGAAGCTGTTACAGATGCTGGCCTGGTGGGAAGTGGGGGGCCCGGTGAGAGCTGGACTCAGACAGGAGGTGCTCGCCCTGGCAGAAGGTGTGTCACGGGGACATGTTGCCACTTGCTGAGCCAGACAATGAAGCGTGAAGGGAACGGGGAACACTGCCTGCTTCCTGCCTCCATTGCCCTCTGCTGCCAGATCCTATCAGTTCAGTTCAGTTCAGTTGCTCAGTCGTGTCCGAGTCTTTGCAACCCCATGAACCACAGCACACCAGGCCTCCCTGTCCATCACTAACTCCCGGAGTCTACCCAAATTCATGTCCATTGAGTCGGTGATGCCATCCTGTCAGAAACCTGCCAAAAGGGACCCCATGAGAGCTCCTTGGAGCGTGGAGAAAGGCAGGGAGGGTGAGGAAGGGATCGGAGGGCACAAGTAGAGAAGGATCCTCTCCCACCTTAAAGGACATTCTCTTCTTTGCAGGAGATAACGCTTCAAGGACAACTTTGGCCATGCTCAGCTATGCTTCCTCAAGTTTTATCTAGGTATGTTTTCAAAAATGTGTCATTTGCAAGAGATTCTTAAAAAATAATCCAGCCCACCAGAGTCTCAGACAAATACACTGTTATGGACTGTAAGTTTGTATCCCCCTTCCCTCCCCACCGCCCAAATTCATAGGTTGGAACCCTAACCTCCTGTGTGAGGCTACTTAGAGGTGAAGCTTCTGGGAGGTCATTAGGTTTGGATGAGATCATGAGAACGGGACTCATGGGACTAATGTCCTTGTAAGAAGAGGTAGAGACCGAAACTCACTCTCTCTCTCTCCACGTGGGGAGAGGGTGGCTGTCTGCAAGCCAGGGAGAGAGTCCACATCAGAACCCAACCAGGCTGGCACTTTGATCTGAGCCCTCCAGATCCCCAGAACCATGAGAGTTAAGTTTCTGATGTTAAACCATGGCATTCTATCATAGCAACCTGAACTAAGGAAGACACGTATCTAAAATGAAAAACGCAACTATTGAAGATGGTGGTTGCTTGTTCAATCGTGTTGAACTCTTTTGTGACCCCATGGACTGTCCCCACCAGACAAACTCCTTGGTCCTTGGGGTTTCCTAGCAAGAATCCCAGAGTGGGTTGCCATTTCCTCCTTCAGGGGATCTTCCTGACCCAGGGAACGAACCTGGGTCTCCTTCCTTACAGACAGATTCTTTACCGACTGAGCCACCAGGGAAGCCCCCAAGCACACAATAGCTGCTCTAATGAATCTAATACATGACCAGCACCTGAATGAATCAGTGACATTCTTTCACTCAGTCACCTCGTGGTCCCTTTAATCAACAGGAAGTCTACGTAAATGTTTTTAGATCAGTGGTTTGGAGGTGTGTTTGAACACAGAGAAAGGTTGCCACTTTGGGTCTGGATTACTCAGGTCAGTAGCCCAGTAGATGGCCCCGCCAGGACAAGGTGCAGCAGGGCCAGCATCGTTAGCATGATAACAGAGTCAGGTGGCGGCAGGACTTCAGCAAAACCAACCAGACTCAATTTCAATGTCTGGAAGAGGTGTGGCCTGGCCACAGCGGGGAATCAAAAGAATTCGAATTCCAACAGGCAGTGAGGAGTTAGAGAAGGTTAACTGAAACCTTAACGCAGACGCAGGTTTCCATCACCCCATCAGGCAGTCGTGCTGAACGAAGATTTGGAAGATTAGGTCATGCTACCCCTCGAGCCCAGGCTGGCCAGATCTTCAAGATCAACATCCCCTGTGAGTAAAGGACTTGAAGTCCCTCAGTGTCTGACTACAAAAGCTCACAGGTCCACCACGGCTGCAGGTATGATTGTCTTGGGCAAATGCAGGCTCTGACAAATGTAGGCTCCTCTGGGACTCGCTGCCGGGACAATAGGTGCTGTGTAGTTAGTTGCTCAGTCGTATCTGACTCTTTGTGACCCTATGGACTGTAGCCCAACAGGCTCCTCTGTTCATGGAATTCTCCAGGCAAGAGTACTGGAGTGGGTTGCTGTTTCCTTCTCCAGTGGATCTTCCTGACCCAGGGATTGAACCCACGTCTCCTGCATTGGCAGGTGAATTTTTTTTTTTTTTTTTAACCGCTGAGCCACCAGGAAAGAGAATAAGTGATTTCAACACCTTGAGAAGACAACCCAGGTTTTGGGGAATGATGAAATTGTTCCCTCAATGGGTGAACTGTATTTCTAGTCCTAGGAAAGTTTAGAATTAAGCATGGAGTTGTTAAAGTCAATCAAAACATCATATTCATACTTTTTTTGTAGTTTAGGAATACATTTAAAATCCCTGAGGAACTCTCCTTGTGCCTGGCTTTGACTGTAATGAGGGGATTGGATGTGTGAGCACAAAGACAGGCTAGCCTTGTGACTTCAATTTTAAATGTGTAATTAAGTAATTGATTTTAGACTTGTGATTTAAATTAAGTACAAAAATTTGATTAAATTTATAAACAGTATTGGAATGTTTAAGTAAACTGAGAATCACAGTATTTATAGGTTTAATTTATTAGATTTATTACAGTTGTTTTAAGTACTTGGGAAGGCTTTGGTGTTTAGAATAGGCATTTGAAGCAGTTCAAAAGAAAATGGAATACATTAAATTTATAACTGCAGTTTTACATATTTGAAGGAATTTAATTAACCAAGATGTAGATGAGAGTGATTTTTAAAAGTTTAGTCTCTTTAACTTAATATAATTGGTCGTCAGTGAAAGAAAAAGTGAAATTAATTATTCTTGTTTTACTAGATGTATAAATAGCCCAAGAGTTGTAATTTGAACTTGGAGGTGCAAGGAAAACTCAGTGTGAAATTTGGGCATGGCTTCTTCCTTTCCAAGCCCCTTACATCTTTATCCAAGAGGCTCAGGGTCCCTGTGGCTTTATGAGATTAGTGGAGAGGCTGCCCAGGCAGGGAGATGTGCAGTCACCTCTCCTGAAGGGACCGGGGACTTATACTGCTTACAAGGTCAGAAGGAGATCTGGCTTTGTCTCTGGGGAAATGCACTCCAGAAAGCCCCAGTTACTGTTCCTAAAAGAAATCTCAGAGACAGGGGCCAGCACGGGATACAGCCAGACTACCCCTGAGAGAGCTCAGGACACCTCACCCACCCCACATGTACCCACTTTACACTTTTAAAAAATATATATTTATTTGACTGTGCCGGGTCTTAGCTGCAGCATGTGGGATCTAGTTCCCTAACCAGGGATCAAACCCAGGCTCCCTGCATTGGGAGCCTGGAGCCTTAGTCACTGGTCCACCAGGGAAGTCCATACTTTACACTTGTGCCTAGATCACAACTCTAGTCCTCGAGAAATATTAGCTACTACTATTTGTCCAGACACCGTCGCCGCTTACCTCTGCCTCAAGTTCATTTGGTAGCTGGTCTAAAGGAATTATAATTTGTATTTTAAAGACAATGAATACTACTCAGCTTTTAATAAGGCATGGATCTGTGGCCTGACAGGATATAGCAGAAGGTACACTCATCTAACTGGCACTAATTAGAAATGGAGTGACGTATTTTGAGCCAAGAAATTAAACAGCCCCCAAAGGAAAGAGTTGGTGCTGTAAGACTGACACACCAGTTATATCTGAGTCATTCACTGGAATCTCCAGCTAACACTCACACCTGGGTACATAAATATACAGCATCATCCCCAAATATACACCATGAGTCAGAGAAGGACAAGGATGACGTCAATGTGACGGGTACCAGATAAAAACCTATTGACAAGGCTGGTCACACAGGGGTTACATCTAGGGTCTCATAGCTGGTTATGATAAAGCAAGTTTCAGTTAAGATAAAATCTAAATTATGTGGATTCCAGTTAAATGGGACAGGGACTTAGTAAAAGATACATTTCTCCACCAACAGTAAAGGTACTTTTCTCCTCCAACACTGATAGTTTATTTTAGACCCAAAATTGAAGTGGTATAATTGATATGCATCTGCATAGACTTACTAAGACATGCTAACATCCTTTAGAAGCACCACCTTGCTGTAACTGATATAGAACATATCTGTAATTTTCCAAGGCAATCAAAGGATTTCCAGTTGTTAGCTTACTTTCTTAAAAATGTACTGACAGTAAAAAAAAAAAAAAAAAGAATCTATTGGTAAGACCAGCTTTTCCATCTATCAGTTAGATGCATTTTCCTTGATCAGAAAGTGAAATGGGGGCCATCTCTCCCATGCTGGCTGTTGCTGCTGGCAAGCAAAGTTATGCATAGATTTAGTTTATTCTGAAATGTCCAGTCACTAGTGTTACTAGTTTTGAGTGTTTTTGTGAGATGGCTGGCTGGCTTCCTGATATCTGGATTGCCACTGTGATGGGATATTTCTGAACTCAGCACTTTCTCGATGGCCTCCTGCAGCCTACTTGCCTGATCGTGGCTGAAGTAGAACTCTCCAGGAGACCCACTTTGTTGGTCTTGCTGTGGGGAGGGTCATTCCTGGAGGTCAGCCTGAAGAAAGCTCCTCTATCCTTTCAATAATTCTTTTGTTTTTTAAAATTATTTGGCCACACCGTGGGGCATGTGGGATCTTAGTTCCCTGACCAGGGATCGAACCCATATCTCCTGCATTGAAAGTGTGGAGTTTTAAGCACTGCACCACCAAGGAAGCCTTACCTCTCAACAACTCTTTAAGCCTGAGTTCCTTGTATTGCATCCTATTCTGCCAAAGATAACTGGAGTGGTTTCTGTCTCCTGGCTCTGAACTCTGACACAGTGGAAAGGAGAAAAGGAGACAATTGAAGGAAAATCCAAAGAAATTATTGATAGGACTTGACGTGAAGTGGAGACAAGGCAAAGAGAGGTACCCGAGAAGGTACTTGGAAATGAGGAGCACTGTGAACCCACATATATGGGGGAGGTGAGGTTCGTTCCGTCTTAGACTCTGCATTTGTCACATTAATGGACCAGGAAGGACAGATGGCTACAGAAGGACTGGAGAGTGACAGGCCCTGGGGACAGAGATTTAAGTCATCAGCAAAAATCCAGTAACTGAAAGTGTGTAACGAAACTCCTTGCAGAAAACATTGTAGAGAAAAGAACCAAGAATAATTCTTTATAGTTTTATATTTTCATACTTTTAAAAGAGGGCATCCTCTGGTGGTCCAGTGAGCAGGACTTGACGCTTTCACTGCTACAGCACAGGTTCGATCCTTAGTTCAGTCTTTGGTCAGGGAACTAAGATCCTGCACGGTGTATGACAAGGTAAAAAAAAAAAAAAGTTTGCTTAACATAGAAGTATAACAAAAAAGCACGCATCTTGGGTACTCAATTCGAGGAATTTTCTCAGAGTAAACAAAATTGAGCAAATAAAGATATAAACCATTACTGTCATCCAGAAACCTCCCTTGTGCTTCCTGCCAGCCCAAAATCCTTCCAAAGGTAATCGTTATTCTGATTGCTATCACTGCATACTTTTTTCTAGCTTCTGAGTTTTATAAACGAAATCATGTAGTATGAAGCTTCCCTGGTGGCTCAGGCAGTAAAGAGTCTTCCTGCAAACCAGGAGATCGGATTCGATCCCTGGGTTGGAAAGATCCCTTGGAGAAGAAAATAGCAACCCACTTTAGTATTCTTGCCTGCTAAAATCCCAAGGAGATGGAGGAGCCTTGTGGACTACAGTCCATGGGGTTGATTGCAAGGAGTCGAACATGACTGTGACTAACACTTTCATATAGTATGTATTCTCTTGTATCTGCATTTGGTTTTGTTTTTTATTTTTTAACTCAACATAATATTTGTGGGATTCATCCATGCTGAACATTTACCAATAGTTTGTTAATTTTCGTTGCCATGTTGTATTCCATTGCATGCCTATCCCATAATATATTTATGCATTCTACTCTTGCTGGATGTTTGTGTTCTTTTCAGTTTGGGCTATTGTGAATAGTGTTACAAAAAACATTCTTCTTGTACACGTCTTTTGATGCATTTCTGTTGGGTATGTAACTAGGAGTGGAAATGTTGAGGAGCAGGGTATTCTGCCAAACGATTTTCCAATATGGCTTTTTTAGTTAACTTTTGCTGCATCACAGACCACCTGGAAATGTAGTGACTTAATAGCTCATTGTTCTTTTGCATCAGTGTAATGGAATGAACTCATCCGAGATGGCTTGTTCGTGTCTGTGTGTGTCTTCTGGACGCAGTACTGCATTAGCAGTCAGCTGGTGGCCTCAGACCCCTCTAGGAGTTGGCTGGTTGTCTGTGGGAGGGGCGGAGCTAACTGGACAGCGAGTCACCGTCATCCAGCAAGCCACCCTGGGCTCATTCATTGGCGGGTGGTAGCAGAGTTGCCAAGAGCAGCAGAAGAGAGCAAACTCCAACACACTAGCTCTTTTCAAGCCTCTTCAGGTATCACATTTGGTAATGTCCCATCAGCCAAAGCATGTCCCACGGCCAGGCCCCATTTCAAGGAACCTTCATAGACCCTTTTGGAGGCATAAACAGCAAAGTCAGTTGCAAATTGTATGTGTCGATTGCAAATGCACACACAGATGGGAAGGATTTGTGGCCATTTAAAAATCTGCGACAGGATTTGTTCCAATTTACACCCCTACCAGCAGTGATGAGAGGTCAATTACCCATGTCCTCACCAATCCTGGGTTTTACCAATCTTTTTCATTTTAGCCATTCTGCTGGGTGGGTGGTAGCATCTTATTGTGTTTTTAATTTCCACTTTCCTGGTGACAAAGGCTATCAAACACTTTTCATGTGCTGATTATCTACTTGAATATACTTTTTTGGGAAGAGCCTATTCAATTCTTTGGTCCATTTTTAATGGAATTATCTGTCTTCTCAACTATTTATAAGACTCACACATATACAGACCTATATATTCATGATTTATGTATTCTCACAGCTTGTTGCTTGCCTTTTCATTTTTTAATGGTACTTCTGATAAATAGAAGTTCTTTCCAATTTTCATCTCCTACTTTACATTTAGTGTTTTGGATTCCTATTTAAGAACTCTTTGCCTAACCAAGCGATGAGGATATTGTTATTTTCTAGAAGCTGTATTATTTTACCTTTCCCAGTTAGATCTATGATCCATCTGGAATTGATTTGGGGGTGCATGCAGAGGATTAAGGTTAATCTTTTCCCATATTGATCCACCACCATTTGTTGAAAAGACTACCTTATTTTTTTCTGAGCTCTCTGGTTTATTCCAGTGACCTATTTTATTTCCTTTCACCAATACCACAGTTATTGAATTTAGCTTTCTAATAAATCTTGATGTCTGGTAGTGGAAGGCTTCCAAGATTTCTTTCTTCATCAACATTGTTTCCACTTTTCTTGGTCCTTTGCATTTCCATATAAATTTTAAAATCAATTTGTCAATTTCCAACTTCTCAGTCACCTACATGCATTTTGGGGGGGGTTGCAATGATTGATTGCAATATTGATTGCTTTGGATAGAATTAACCCTTAAAAATGAGTCTTCTAATCTTTGAATGTGGTATATTCTTTCATTTATTTGATCTCTGTTCATTTCAAGGCAAACCATTCAATATCACAGTAATCCAAGTCTATGCCCCAACCAGTAACGCTGAAGAAGCTGAAGTTGAACGGTTCTATGAAGACCTACAAGACCTTTTAGAACTAATACCCAAAAAAGATGTCCTTTTCATTATAGGGGACTGGAATGCAAAAGTAGGAAGTCAAGAAACACCTGGAGTAACAGGCAAATTTGGCCTTGGAATACGGAAAGAAGCAGGGCAAAGACTAATAGAGTTTTGCCAAGAAAATGCACTGGTCATAACTAACACCCTCTTCCAACAACACAAGAGAAGACTCTACACATGGACATCACCAGATGGTCAACACCGAAATCAGATGGATTATATTCTTTGCAGCCAAAGATGGAGAAGCTCTATACAGTCAGCAAAAACAAGACCAGGAGCTGATTGTGGCTCAGACCATGAACTCCTTATTGCCAAATTCAGACTTAAATGGAAGAAAGTAGGGAAAACCACTAGACCATTCAGGTATGACCTAAATCAAATCCCTTATGATTATACAATGGGAGTGAGAAATAGATTTAAGGGCCTAGATCTGATAGATAGAGTGCCTGATGAACTATGGAATGAGGTTCATGACATTGTACAGGAGACAGGGATCAAGACCATGCCCATAGAAAAGAAATGCAAAAAAGCAAAATGGCTGTCTGGGGAGGCCTTACAAATAGCTGTGAAAAGAAGAGAAGCGAAAAGCAAAGGAGAAAAGGAAAGGTATAAACATCTGAATGCAGAGTTCCAAAGAATAGCAAGAAGAGATAAGAAAGCCTTCTTCAGCGATCAATGCAAAGAAATAGAGGAAAACAACAGAATGGGAAAGACTAGGGATCTCTTCAAGAAAATCAGAGATACCAAAGGAACATTTCATGCAAAGATGAGCTTGATAAAGGACAGAAATGGTATGGACCTAACAGAAGCAGAAGATATTAAGAAAAGATGGCAAGAATACACAGAAGAACTGTACAAAAAAGATCTTCACGACCCAGATAATCACGATGGTGTGATCACTGACCTAGAGCCAGACATCCTGGAATGTGAAGTCAAGTGGGCCTTAGAAAGCATCACTACGAACAAAGCTAGTGGAGGTGATGGAATTCCAGTTGAGCTATTTCAAATCCTGAAAGATGATGCTGTGAAAGTGCTGCACTCAATACACCAGCAAATTTGGAAAACTCAGCAGTGGCCACAGGACTGAAAAAGGTCAGTTTTCATTCCAATCCCAAAGAAAGGCAATGCCAAAGAATGCTCCAACTACCTCACAATTGCACTCATCTCACATGCTAGTAAAGTAATGCTCAAAATTCTCCAAGCCAGGCTTCAGCAATATGTGAACCGTGAACTTCCTGATGTTCAAGCTGGTTTTAGAAAAGGCAGAGGAACCAGAGATCAAATTGCCAACATCCACTGGATCATAGAAAAAGCAAGAGAGTTCCAGAAAAACATCTATTTCTGCTTTATGGACTATGCCAAAGCCTTTGACTGTGTGGATCACAATAAACTGTGGAAAATTCTGAAAGAGATGGGAATACCAGACCACCTGATCTGCCTCTTGAGAAATTTGTATGCAGGTCAGGAAGCAACAGTTAGAACTGGACATGGAACAACAGACTGGTTCCAAATAGGAAAAGGAGTTCGTCAAGGCTGTATATTGTCACCCTGTTTATTTAACTTCTATGCAGAGTACATCATGAGAAATGCTGGACTGGAAGAAACACAAACTGGAATCAAGATTGCCAGGAGAAATATCGATAACCTCAGATATGCAGATGACACCACCCTTATGGCAGAAAGTGAAGAGGAACTCAAAAGCCTCTTGATGAAAGTGAAAGAGGAGAGTGAAAAAGTTGGCTTAAAGCTCAACATTCAGAAAATGAAGATCATGGCATCCGGTCCCACCACTTCACGGGAAATAGATGGGGAAACAGTGGAAACAGTGTCAGACTTTATTTTTGGGGGCTCCAAAATCACTGCAGATGGTGACTGCAGCCATGAAATTAAAAGACGCTTACTCCTTGGAAGGAAAGTTATGACCAACCTAGATAGCATGTTCAAAAGCAGAGATATTACTTTGCCAACAAAGGTTCATCTAGTCAACGCTATGGTTTTTCCTGTGGTCATGTATGGATGTGAGAGTTGGACTGTGAAAAAGGCTGAGCGCCGAAGAATTGATGCTTTTGAACTGTGGTGTTGGAGAAGACTCTTGAGAGTCCCTTGGACTGCAAGGAGATCCAGCCAGTCCATTCTGAAGGAGATCATCAGCCCTGGGATTTCTTTGGAAGGAATGATGCTAAAGCTGAAACTCCAGTACTTTGGCCACCTCATGAGAAGAGTTAACTCATTGGAAAAGACTCTGATGCTGGGAGGGATTGGGGGCAAGAGGAGAAGGGGACGACAGGATGAGATGGCTGGATGGCATCACTGACTCGATGGACGTGAGTCTCAGTGAACTCCGGGAGTTGGTGATGGACAGGGAGGCCTGGCGTGCTGCGATTCATGGGGTCACAAAGAGTCGGACATGACTGAGCAACTGATCTGATCTGACAATTCTCTTAGGAATGTTTTGTAGTGTTCAGTGAAGAAACCTTGTGCATTTGATTTATTTCTATCAATTTGATGATTTTTGCTGTTAAAAGGGCATTGTTTGTTAAAGTCCTTTTTTTTTTCTGTCATAAAGAAATAGAGTGTTTCCTCAAAGCTGTTTTATTGCTGCTTCTTTGTATTTTTTCCCTCTATTTTCTCTATTTAGGATTTTTTCTCTTTCAACTCCAGCAATCTTACTATGACATGCCTAAGTGTGGTTTGCTTTTGTATTTTCTGGCTTAGAGGTCACAGAACTTCTTGAATCTGTCGCTTGATGTCTTTTGTCGGTTAAGGGAAATAGTTTCTGCCCCATTCCTTCTCCTCTCCTGGAATTTAAATTACATGTATGTCAGAATTTTCCACCATGTCCCATGCATCTCTCACACTCTATTCACTATTTTCCTGTCTTTTTTTCCCTTCTTCTCTGTGCTTCAGTCTGGATTTTTGAACTGACCTATCTGCCAGTTTGTGAATTCTTTCTTCTGCTTTTAATCTATAATTAAATCTAGTTTTTGAATTCTCAATTAAGTTACTGTATTTTTCAATTCTAGAACTGCCATTTAATACTTTTTTAATAGACTCCAGTTCTTGGTGAAACTCTCTGTATT
Organism: Bubalus bubalis; assembly: GCF_019923935.1. Lineage (NCBI taxonomy): Eukaryota > Metazoa > Chordata > Mammalia > Artiodactyla > Bovidae > Bubalus > Bubalus bubalis. The sequence goes on along the minus strand of NC_059166.1, from coordinate 10,122,496 downwards.
TTTAATAAGTTTCCATGACTATTTCAATCATAGTTCTTTTCAAGCCTGGGTCTGAGAACCTCAATGTTTGGATCACATGTGATTCTCTACCGTTTTTTTCTTTTTTCTCTTGAATTTTGCTTATTCATCTTATTTTCTGGCATGCCTGGTCGTTTGGATTGAATGATGAACATTTTGTATAAACAACATAGAGATTCGAGATGCGGATTACCTTCCCACAGAGATTTACTTTAAGTTGACAAGCACATCACCTTGGTCTGGTCTGAGCTGACCGGAGGTGAGTTTTAGGTTTTGTAAGAGCTGTTTTTATCTCTGAGTTACCATACCCTTCTTCTCAGGGTAGGACTCTTCAGGGGTCTGAACTGAAAGTTTATAGAGTATGTGCCTTCGTTTTTGGAAGGTTCTGAACTGCAAATCTTGTCTTCCTAGCACCAGCAAACCACTTAGACTATGATGATTCTTTTAGCCTGAGAAGTTGCCTGTTGGGTGGTTGCTTGGGTTTTTCTTCTTGGACTGTGCCTGCTTTGTTTGGGAATAGGTCAAAGCCTGAGGGAAAATGCAAAGGGAAGGAGGAGAGCATTTCTCTAGAATGCTGTCTGCTCAGATCCTTTCAGTTTGATAGCCCTGACTTCCACTTTTTGTCTCCCCAGCCCAGTGAGGCTCCTGCAGCACGAGATTATGTATCTATTCTCTGCTGCTGCTGCTGCTAAGTCACTTCAGTCGTGTCCGACTCTGTGCGACCCCATAGACGGCAGCCCACCAGGCTCCCCCATCCCTGGGATTCTCCAGGCAAGAACACCAGAGTGGGTTGCCATTTCCTTCTCCAGTGCATGAAAGTGAAAAGTGAAAGTGAAGTCGCTCAGTCGTGTCCGTCTCTTAGCGACCCCATGGACTGCAGCCCACCAGGCTCCTCCGTGCATGGGATTTTCCAGGCAAGAGTACTGGAGTGGGGTGCCATTGCCTTCTCCACACTTCAGCAAATTCCCTGAGGAAAAGCATAGTGACAACTATCCGACTCACCACAATGTTCTTTTTTTTCCTCTCTCCAAGATGATGCTTACTCCTTGGAAGGAAAGTTATGACCAACCTAGACAGCATATTAAAAAGCAGAGACATTACTTTGCCAACAAAGGTCTGTCTAGTCAAAGCTATGGTTTTTCCAGTAGTCATGTATGGATGTGAGAGTTGGACCATAAAGAAAGCTGCTGCTACTGCTGCTAAGTCGCTTGATGCTTTTGAACTGTGGTGTTGGAGAAGACTCTAGAGAGTCCCTTGGACTTCAAGGAGATCAAATCAGTCAATCCTAAAGGAAATCAATCATGATTATTTATTGGAAGGACTGATGCTGAAGCTGAAACTCCAATACTTTGGCTACCTGATGTGAAGAGCTAACTCACTGGAAAAGACCCTGATGCTGGGAAAGATTGAGGGCAGGAGGAGAAGGGGACGACAGAGGATGAGATGGTTGGATGGCATCACTGATTCAATGAAGATGAGTTTGAGTAGGCTCCGGGAGTTGGTGATGGACAGAGAGGCCTGGCATGCTGTGGTCCATGAGGTTGGGAAGAGTTGGACACGACTGAGCAACTGAACTGAACTGAAGATATTGACCTCTTCAGTTCTGGCAAGCTTTGGTTATTCTCTGTTGTTTTAAGTTTGTTTTTATTTGGAGGTGGTGTTTTTTATAGCTGCTTTAATGAGAAAGTTGGACTTCCCAGGTGGCACAGTGGTAAAGAATCCACCTGCCAGTGCAGGAGACGTGGGTTCGATTTCTGGACTGGGAAGATCCCCTGCAGAAGGAAATGGCAACCCACTCCAGTACTCTTGTTGGAAAATCCCATGCACAGAGGAGCCTAGCAGGCTACAGGCCATGGGGTCGCAAGAGTTGGACAGGACTGAGCTACTGAGCAAGCGCGTATGCGTACACACACACACACACACACACACACACACACACACACCGGAGAGCTAGCAAGCTACTCGTTTATAGATGTGATCAGCTTCTCATTTTTTAATGTTTAAAAAAGAGTATTATGCAAAGGGAAAGTTATGTTGCCCTTGTGCAAACATCACTCAGTTCTTTCGCTCCCGTGTGAGCCATCTTGAGATGCTTCTGTGTCTTCTGAGCCTGATTGCATTACTGGACATTTGGCCTCAAGCAGATCTGGAAGAGTTCTGACAATTTGGTCACAGCTTTTGTAAATTTCCATTAGCCGCTGGGGACCTGAAGTTCCCCAAACTGATCTCCAGGGAACAGACTGGCTTCCGTGGCTGGGAGAGTGACTCTGGAGAGTTAGACGTTCCTTCAAGCGTGGGTAGGGGTGGTCCTTGCAAAATCTATGGGGATAAAATATGGGTTCATGTCACCCAAAATTTAACAAGGGCAACTGGCTTAAATAAATAATTCCCTATTAAGATATGGCTGTTGCTGTGTTGAGAGAAACGGTTTCCATAGGAAACAATAATAAAAATAGCATTATTTTTAAACTGAGAAGAAATGACACTTTGGCATCCAGATTTTAAAATAACACAGAAAAACAGAGGAAATGTTTGAAGATTAAGCTATTTTGGTTTTACAGCATCCTTCCTGTACTCTTTAGATTACATTACCTGGAACCACAAATTGGATGGTAATCCAGGATTCATGTAATGCATTCTGGGGATGCTGGAAATGAGGGTTGTGAGTGGTTGGTGGTCTACCCCACTCTTAGGGACAATTAAAGTTGCAATCATTTTAATGTCTTATTTTATAATCATACTTTAGAAATAAGGATTTTTTTCAAATTATGTAATCTTCACTGTTTTCAAAATTAAATTCCTCTGAAGAGATGGAGAAGAGGTCGTTCCTTATAACAAGCATATGCTTAAAAGAGGTATTGAAACATCTTCAGCCTTTCCTGCAGGTCAAAAATATAAAACTGACCCTAGAATCAAGGGGTCAGGGAACTAAGATCCTGCACGCCCTGCAGCTTGGCCAGAAAAAAAAGAAAATCTTCGTGCACTCTTTGAGACTTCCTTGATAGTCCAGTGGCTAAGACTCTGCGCTCCCAGTGCATGGAGCTCGGGTTCAGTTCCTGATCGGGGAACTAGATCCCACATGCCACCACTAAGAGTTAGCATGCAACTGAAGAAAGATCCTGTATGCTGCAACCAGGATGTGGTGCAGCCAAATTAAATTAAATTAAATTTAAAAAAATAAATGAGCTCACTTTGTGCCCTTTGGAGATCCAGAAATGACCTTAAATCAAGTAATCTGTGTAATCTCAAGCAAATAACATAGCTTTTCTTCATCTCAGTTTCCTCTGATATTAGTTATCCCTAATAAAAAGGGGAATTAAGTACTCACCCAACTAAAATTTGGGGATTGCACAAAAATTAAATAAAAAATTAAGTAATGTGTGTAATATGCTTCTTGGCACATGATTCTCAGATACATGTATTGTTTTATATGTATTATGTTATATATGTAATCAAACATATATGATAGCCATGCATTGATGATATGCCATTCCAGGGCCACCTGGAATGAAAGGATAAAGAGCTGTGCCTGGCACACTTTCTAAACACATACCCTCTCCCTCTATAGCTCTCCTTCTCTTTTAGTCTATTTAGCTTTTTTTAAATTAATAAGCTTTACTTTTAAAAATAATTTTATTTCTATATTTATTAGTTTTGGCTGTGCTGGGCCTTCACCGCCGTAAGGATTTTTCTCTAGTTGCAGCGAGCAGGGGCCTCTCTCGAATTGTGGTGCTCGGGCTTCTCATTGCAGTGGCTTCTCTTGTTGCGGAGCACGGGCTCTAGGGCTCGAGGACTTCAGCAGTTGCGGTCTGTGGGCTCCAAGCACAGGCACAATAGTTGTGGTTCAAGGGCTTAGTGGCTCCAGGGCATGTAGGATCTTCCCAGAACATGGATCAAACCTGTATCTCCTGCACTGGCAGGTGGATTCTTCACTACTGAGCCATCAGGGAAACCCTGGTCTATTGAGTTTAATTGTGTCTTCATCCCAAGGGAACCTGGCTAATAGGTAGGGAAACTAGACAAGAAAGCATGTCCCTTGGTAGTCACGTAAGCTTATAAACACTTTCCTGTGACATCATGGAGCCTTTCTAATAACAGACCTTGCTGCTTGCTGTCAGCCCCTGTGCCATTCTAGAGAGGCTACAAAGTGATCTCATTGTCAAGGCCTTTGGTTTATAGAAACACCTTTCCCATTCATCAGAGAGTACAGGCTAACTGACAATACACACAAGAATGGGTCCATAAACATCTCAGGTGCTGCGCAGGATAGAGCGGTTTGGTATATGTTGCTAAGGTACTCTTCTCTGGGTTTCTAGGGTAACAGGCATCTCAACATCCCCAGGTTTGGATTCAGGCTGTTCCTAGTTTGATGATGATGACAGTCTGCTGCAATACCTGAAGATCTGTAATTTTTAATATCTTTTCACGACTTTGCTGTGTTCCTTCCTCACTGCCCATTCTTTCCACAAACTGGCCCCACCACTTCTTCAAAGCGTTCTCAGAAGCCAGAGTGACGTCCTAAATTCCACGTGCAACATCCTCCTGCTAGACTGGGCAGCCTTTCTCTGTGGCATTTCACATGGGGTAGCGCCCTGTTCCTTCTAGAAGTCTGCCCTTCATTGGCTTCTTCAGAATTATCCTCCAAGACTTTTTCCTCTCTGGACAAGCCTTCTTTGTTGCCTTGCTCGCTCTCATCTTCTGTCCCTTAAATATCAGCATTCCCCAAGGTTCTGCCCTGTGCTACATTCTCTCCTTGCTCTATATATTTATTCCCACATGAATCCATCACTCACATGCTTATTAAAATAATGAACCAGTGCAGAAAAGCCTAATGGAGAAAGTAAAAAAAAAACATCACACAAAACTTTAGAGACAACATTTGTCACCTGTCAAACTATATTTAAGCATTATAGTTGCAGTATTTTTATCAGAATTGGATCACTCTATGCATGTGTTCCATAGCCTGCTTTTTCAAAATAGATACTGTGGTTTGATATCATTGGTCAACACAGGATTTTTGCCATAATTTTAAGTGTACCATATTGTATCAGTTGTTTGGTAGGGCGGACATGACAAAGTATCACAGACCAGAGGACTTAAACAATAGACATTTACTTCCCCACAAACCTGGAAGCTAGAAGCCTGAGGTCAAGGTGTCAGCAGGGTTGGTTTCTTCTGAGGGCTCTCTCCTTGGCTTGCAGATGCATCTTCTCTCTGTGCCATCCCGTGATCCTCCTCTATGTGTGTTTCTGAAGGATCAGGGCCCAGCATCTTTAAAGTCTGCATCTCCAAATACAGTCATGTTTTGAGGAACTGCTGATGAGGGTTTCAACTATGAATTTGGGTGGGAGGGGACACACTTCAGACCAGAGCACATAACAGTTTTTTGAAAATAATTCTTCATTCATACCATTTTTTCCCCCAAGTATTTAAACAATGCCATGAGAGTTGTCTTTTTTTTGTCATTGCTATTCAGTTGCTAAGTATGTTGACTCTTTGCAACCCCATGGGCTGCAGCACGGCATGCTCCTTTGTCCACCACTACTCCAAGAGTTTGCTCAAATTTGTGTCATTTGGTTGAGCTGGAGAATCTATCTAACCATCTTATCCTCTGCTGCCCACTTCTCCTCTTGCCTTCAATTTCTGCCAGCATCAGGGTCTTTTCCAATGAGTTGGCTCTTCGCATCAGGTGGCCAAAATATTGGAGCTTCAGCTTCAACGTCAGTCCTTCCAATGAATATTCAGAATTGGTTTCCTTTAGGATTGACTGGTTGAAACTCCTTGCAGTCCAAGGGACTCTCAAGAGTCTTCCCCAGCACCGCAGTTCAAGAACATATATTCTTTGGCGCTCAGTCTTCCTTATGGTTCACATCCATACATGACCACTGGAAAAACCATAGCTTTGACTATATGCACCTTTGTCAGCAAAGTGATGTCATTGCTTTTTAATACACTGTCTAGTTTTTTCATATTAATAGCTTTCCTTCCACGGAGCAAGTGTCTTTGAATTCTGTGGCTGCAGCCACTGTCTGCAGTGATCTTGCAGCACAAGAAAGTGAAATATGTCACTGCTTCCACTTTTTTATTTTATTGATAAATAAAATTGCATATATTTAAAGTGAACAATGTGATGATTTGATAAATGTATACACTGTTTGATGATTACCAAAACCAACCTAATTAAACCATCCATGACTTCATATACTTGCCATTTTAGGGTTGATAATGATCTCTGAGTAAATTTCAAGTATTAACACAGTATTGTTAGCTTATAGTATAATCGTAGTGGTGTGGAAGAGATCTCCAGAATTTACATCTTAATTGAAAGTTTGTCCTATGACTGGTATCTCCCACCTGACACCTCTTCACAAACAGGAAATGCTGGTTTTAATCTCAGAACCAGTTCTTTTCCCCCAACCAGGAAGGGAAGAGTCCTGGATTCTGGGTCCCCCTTCCCCAACTTCAGTATCTCCCGGAGCTCCCTGTGACTGAGCTCTTTCTGCAAATGGTGTAGCTATGCCTTTCCTGTGCCCTTCACAGCGTTAATTTAAGGACATCTGAGGTCATGCAGGAGAAGGTGGGTTTGCAGTGGCGGCACGTGTAGCACAAGGAGAGTTGTCTTTCTTCCTTGATTTTGGAATTTTCTTTTCTTGCCTTTGATTCAGGGTGAGTACAGGTTCAGACCGAATGTCAGATCCCATGTGAGTCACAGTATCCACCTGTGGCCCCTCGCTCTACTGTGTGCACCAGCACTGTTGAGAGTGTCCTTAGTTGCCTTCCAGATGCGACATTGAATGCCAGAGACTGGTTCTCACCTGTCTCTGCAGTCCCATAGTCTTCAGCGCATGCTTGGGACTCTGATGGATAAGACATAGTTCAACAACGTTACTCAAATTTATCTTGGGAACCCAAAGCTTTTAAAGTTCAGGCCTTAAATTTTTCATATCAGTTAGACTCCTCTTGTCTCCTTTTTCTTCTCCATTCTCCTCTTCTATAGTCTTTTTTTTTTTTTAGCCTACAAGAGATTTTTCAAAGCATTGCTATAAGCTCACTAAACATCTGCGAGATACCAAAGCTTAACAAAATGGAACTTTTGTTACCTACTTTCACATTTGCCAGAAGGATGATAAATGTTTATCAGACAAAAGCTTGTTGAGATCATGGTAAGCTTTTCTTGTGCTGATGGATTTACACGTGGACAGAGTTATCATGGGGGCTTGACAATATTCATGTTCAACTCAGCACTTTAACCTATTTTCCTTTTTCTACTAAACTAAACATATCTGGAAAAGACTCTGGTGCTGGGAGGGATTGGGGGCAGGAGGAGAAGGGGACGACAGAGGATGAGATGGCTGGATGGCATCACTGACTCGATGGACGTGAGTCTCAGTGAACTCCGGGAGTTGGTGATGGACAGAGAGGCCTGGCGTGCTGCGATTCATGGGGTCGCAAAGAGTTGGACACGACTGAGCGACTGATCTGATCTGAAACATATCTTTCTTCTGTTTCAGGTATTCCTTCTTACAAAACGCCCATATTTTGCCTAAACATCAACAATCAACCTTGCTAATAAAGCATTGCTCTGTATCTGAGTATCTGGATGTCCCTCATCAGTAGAGGACAAAGCCAGAAAAAGACTCACTAATAACAGAATAGGAAATGTCAAAAGAGAAAGTCCCTTACCTTTGGTGGTTTCCGGAGGATAGATTTTTAACTGAAAAACATATTGTTTGCAAATTCTTGTAATCATTGCAAAACAAATTGGGGTATGGAAATACAAAGGTAATCTCTGTTCTTCCAAAAAATATTAAGAAATACTGCAGGAATACAAAAAGGTTAGATAATAATATATTAAAGATATAAAAACTCCCTCTTATAATCATACAGGTTTCCTAGGTGGCTCAGTGGAAAAGAATCCACATACAATGCAGGAGACGCGGGTTCTATCGCTGCGTTGGGAAGATTCCCTGAAGGAGGAAATGGCAACCTGTTCCAGTATTCTTGCCGGGGAAATTCCATGGACAGAGAAGCCTGGGGGGCTACAGTCCATAGGGTTGCAAGGAGTCAGACAGGACTGAGCAACTAACACGTTGACTTTCTACTAGTGGACATACAGTTCTTCTAAGTTTTAATTTTTTTTTTACTATTAACAGCAACAATAACAACAACAACATTTCAGTGAAACGGTACCAATGCTGGTGAGGAAATAAAAGGTGAAAAACAATCCTAGCTTATTAAAACACACACACACACACAAACACAAAAACCTTGGAACCTATGTCATTCCAGAAAGGATATAAGATAAAGTTAACAGTTTGAAATAATTTTAAACCCAGAAATAAGCCTGTACTAGAATAAACTAAACTGTTTCTGAAGGTGAAATATAACCATAGGAACAATATAAAGTTATAAAAATGAAAACTTCCTGAAAATATATTAGATCAGCTATAAGTAAGAATTGGAGAAGGAAATGGCAACCCACTCCAGTGTTCTTGCCTGGAGAATCCCAGGGACTGGGGAGCCTGGTGGGCTGCCGTCTCTGGGGTCACATAGAGTCGGACCCGACTGAAGTGACTTAGCATAAGTAAGAATATTCTGGATATTTTATACCCAAAGCAGGGATAACCTTCAGATTTCATTAGTGTACAGTTATGCACATGTCTGTAGAAGAATAAGGACCCACTGGTTTTCTGAATTAGCAATCAGGTTAATGACCCCCCAAAGAAATCCTTCCAAGTGAGCGGACATGTGTATATAATTCTCAACTTCCTTTTGAAAGAAAATGATAGAAATAGTGAAAACTAATGAGAGAAGGAAGAATAATAAGAATACAAGTAATACCTGCTTGTGAACTCACTATTGATGAGCACTTTCACATATTTGATCTCACAGCCAACACTTGAGGTGGGCTGATTTCAGTTATTCATTCCGATGAGGTTTTTACTTCCCACAAATGCCAAGGATGCCAAGAAAAGTTTGTTCTTGGACTTGGTTTCCATGTATTCAGAAAATAAATAGAAGGCAAACAAGCCGTTTTACTGACTAGCTTTAGTTCAGAAATAGCATTAAACATTTCTCAAAAGCCATTCTTTACAGAGGAGACAAGACATTTTTGAAATCCACTTTGGATTCTTTTGAAATTCTTTCTAAGTAGCATTTCTAGTTAAGAGTGTTTCTTTGTTCTGCTCACATCCTTTGAGGAGCAAATGGGTATCGACTGTCCAGATGTAGGTGTTCTGAAAACCAGGCTGTGCTCTCACCATTGTAACCAGAGTTGCAGAACTCAAGAGCTTTAGTCGTCCGTGTCTTCCTGCGAGGGTTAAATCTGAGGCATGGTAGAACTGTTTCTCATTGCCCTGAGGAAGCTTCTTTTTTCCCCATTTTATTACTGGTTACTGTTCTTTTGCATATTTTATAAGTAACCAACAAAATCGTTTTGGAAACTTTGTACTTCATAATTTTTTGCTTCTTTAAAATGCTGAGTCCATACATTTTTGCTTATCAGTTCATAAATGCCTGTACTTTGGGGTGTCAGTTTAGCCTTGGGCTGGAGGCACATCTGGCTTTATCCTGCACCTGCAGCTGAAAGCAGTATGAACATGTTTCTTTGAAATTCTGTGAGGAACTGCAGGCCCAGAAGCAGCGGCAGGTGTCACCCAGACAGATATCTTGTAGTTTCTGCAACATCACCTTCATGCCCGTGGCTGAAATCTGATGAGAGCCCCGACGTGGATTATACTGTGAAAAAACACCAGACAAACCCCAAATGGACTGACATCGTACAAAAATAGTGGTCTGGTTGTGGTTTAGTTGCTAAGTCATGTCTGACTCTTTGCGATCCTATGGACTGTAGCCCACCAGGCTCCTACGTCCATGTTATTATGCTGGAGTGGGTTGCCATTTACTTCTCCAGGGGACCTTCCCGGCCCAGGAATTGAACCCAGGTCTACCTACATTGCAGGCAAATTCTTTGCCGACTGAGCTACGAGGGAATCCCAAAATGTCAAGATCAAGAAATTAAAAGGAGGTGGAATTGTTTCATATTGAAGGAGTAACTGCTAGATATGAACCTGGGCTAGATCTCGAACTAGGGAAGATCAACTATAAAGAGCATCATTCAGACATTTGATGAAATTGGATTATGGTCTGCATATATTTATGTATGCATGTGTGCATGCTATGTTGCTTTGGTCGTGTCGGACTCTGTGAGACTCTATGGACTGCAGCCCACCAGGCTCCTCTGTCCATGGGATTCTCCAGGCAAGATTACTGGAGTGGGTTGCCATGCCCTCCTCCAGATCTTCCTGACCCAGGGATTGAACCCACATCTCTTAACGCCTACCTGCATTGGCAGGCAGGTTCTTTACCACTAGAGCCACCTGGGAAGCCCCATATATGTTTGCCTATAATTATATGAACCTCAGGAAAGATATATACTAAGTCGTTAACATTGGTTTCTTGGGAAAGAGTGGGGATTGAGGATGAAAGGGAAAAATACCACACTTCAAAAAAGCAGAAAGGATGAATAGCACGCATGACTTGATTCCATTTTTGTTAAGTAATAGATATATGTATGTGTGTGCATAAAATGAATTTCATAAGGATGGTCAACAAAGCCTTAATGACTGTTATCTTAAGGTAATGGGAATTTGAGCAACTTTTACATTTTTCGTATTTATGTGTAAGATAATGTTTTTTAACACAATGGTTTCCAATGCATGTTTATTGCTTTTATTAAAGTCCGAAAAAGTAATTTTTTTAGCATTAGAAGAGCCAAGAAACAGTCACTGGGGAAATTATAAGAACATTTTGGATTAAATTTTTTCTGCCTCATCCAATTTTCTCTTGTGGTGCTGAATTTATTACTTTAAACATCTTACATGTTTTGACACAAGATGTTCCCAGATGTGCGGAGTACATGTAAAAATCCGAGAAAACTCTCTGGCTTGGAAGGAATTAGGTTGCCTGATTGATGTTCTGAGGAATTTTGTTTGGTATAGGAGCTTCAGCAATCACTTCCTAAGCTAAATATCAGTTGCTCAGTTGTGTCCGACTCTTTCTTACCCCATGGACTGTAGCCTGCCAGGCTCCTCTGTCCATGGGATTCTCCAGGCAAGAATGTTGGAGTGGGTTGCTATTCTCTTCTCCAGGGGATCTTCCTGACCCAGGGGAGAGATATTCTCGAACCCAGATCTCCTGCACTGCAGGCAGATTCTTTACCATCTGAGCCACCGATTACTTCCTGCCATCCCTGAACTCTCGGAAGAAATCCTCTGGCATTCTCAAAGTTCTTCAAGGACCTGGTCCCTTTGACTTGGGCACTTTCACCACCCAGGTGCACGCCTCCTGTCCTCCAAAGGTATACAAATCATTGCTGGGGGATCCCAATGTCCTCCCTCTTCACTGTGGAGACCACACCTTCTCCTGACTGGAGGGATTCTAAGAATGACTGATGTGGGTTTGTGGACTGCTTTGAGCAGGGCTGGCCACCCACTCCAGTATGCTTGCCTGGAAAGTTCCATGAATAGAGGAGCTGGGCGGGCTACAGTGCATGGGGTCGCCAAGAGCCGGACACGACTGAGCAACTAACACACTTTGAGCTGCTCAGATGAAAGTAACAAAGCTCTAATTTTGTGAGTAACATAACCCGTGTTGTCAGTAGACTCACTGAGGCAGATGAGACAAGGGAAAGACCCGCCGGAATTAAAGATGCACCAGCATTCCAGGGAGGGCCAGCTTGGAGCTCTCAGGGCTCAGGGTGGTGATGACCATGGTAGCTCTAGGAGGGCGGTCCCGTGTAACCAAGATGAAGAGTGAATGTCCCCGGGAGTTCTCAGCTAATAACAAAGCTCAGCTTCCTCTCCCCTCAGGAGGGGAAACAGGGAGGCAGGTTCTGTGCCACTTCCCACAGTGGCTTGGAGGGTCTGAGCTCCAGCTGCCTACAGTGGGAGCTTCTCAGGGCGAGCCTCACAGGCTCCTCCTTCCCTAGCTCACTTCCCGATTATCTCAGCAGTGTTTTCCAGAATCTTCTCCCAAGTAAAACTACTTGCCCTTGAATGCTTGTTGATTTCACTCTAATTGGAAACATCATGTGTTTTCCCACCCTTCCCATTTCTTTGAGAGCCTAACCCCTTTCAGATCAGATCAGATCAGATCAGTCGCTCAGTTGAGTCCGACTCTTTGCGACCCCATGAATCGAGCAGCATGCCAGGCCTCCCTGTCCATCAACAACTCCCGCAGTTCACTGAGACACACGTCCATCGAGTCAGTGATGCCATCCAGCCATCTCATCCTCTGTCGTCCCCTTCTCCTCTTGCCCCCAATCCCTCCCAGCATCAGAGTCTTTTCCAATGAGGCAACTCTTCCCATGAGGTGGCCAAAGTACTGGAGTTTCAGCTTCAGCATCATTTCTTCCAAAGAAATCCCAGGGCTGATCTCCTTCAGAATGGACTGGTTGGATCTCCTTGCAGACCAAGGGACTCTCAAGAGTCTTCTCCAACCCCACACTTCAAAAGCATCAATTCTTCGGCGCTCAGCCTTCTTCACAGTCCAACTCTCACATCCATACATGACCACAGGAAAAACCATAGCCTTGACTAGACGAACCTTTGTTGGCAAAGTAATGTCTCTGCTTTTGAATATGCTATCTAGGTTGGTCATAACTTTCCTTCCAAGGAGTAAGCGTCTTTTAATTTCATGGCTGCAGTCACCATCTGCAGTGATTTTGGAGCCCAGAAAAATAAAGTCTGACACTGTTTCCACTGCTTCCCCATCTATTTCTCCTAATCCCTTTAGTCTTATCAAATTCTGAGTCCCGGAGTCCCACTTTGCTACAGTCTAGGTCTCAGAGATCTCTCTTTCGGCTGAAATCAAGATATTCTTCCCTCCTCAGCTGGCAGTCAGCCACGTATACTCTTCCATTGTGTAGTGGAATCAGACATGCAAACCTAGCCACCAATCCCGACTCTGTTACTTACCAGCTGTGAAACCTTGGACCAATGACATAACTTCTCTGATCTTTGGTATTATCCTCCGGGAAAGGAAGATAATAATCCTTACCTCATCAGGTTGAAAGTGAAACTCGCTCAGTCGTGTCCAACTCTTTGCGACCCTATGGATTATACAGTCCATGGAATTCTCCAGGCCAGAATACTAGAGAGGGTAGCCTTTCCCTTCTCCAGAGGATCTTCCCAATCCAGGGATTGAACCCAGGTCTGCCACATTGTGGGCAGATTCTTTACCAGCTGAACCACCAGGGAAGCCCAAGAACCCTGGAGTGGGTAGCCTATCCCTTCTCCAGCAGGTCTTCCTGACCCAGAAATCAAACCAGGGTCTCCTGCATTGCAGGCGGATTCTTTACGAACTGAGCTGAGGGAATTGCCTCTTGATTTGATAAGCTAAATGTATAGCGAACCAGGACACTGCCTAATACAAGAAGGTATTCCAGAAATAATAGTGATTTTACTATGTAATTTTCTTTCATTATTTACTTTCTCATGTGTCTCCATCTTGTTTTCTCAACCAGACTATAGCTTCTCTGCCCTATTCAGCTTCTTTTATCATACTGCTTGCAAGTGACAGGCACTAAATAATCACTAGTTATCAGTTTTCTAAAGCTTTAAATCAAATAACGCACTCTTTCAATTCAAGGTTCGTTTATAAATTGCTATTCTGAGGCATTTTCAAGGAATTTTTTGCAGGTAACGCCTTTTCTGGACCTCAATCTTCTCACACACTAAACAAATGTTTGGTATATAATTCCAGATGTACTGGGTCTTTATAGCATTAAAATATGGAATCTATATTTTTTAAAATTTATTATATTGAAGCATAGTTGATTTAGCCTTCAGAACCATAAGATGTTACATTTGTGTGTGGGTGCTAAGTAGCTTCAGTCATGTCGGACTCTTTCTGACCCCATGGACTGTAGCTCATCAGGCTCCTTTGTCCATGGGATTCTCCAGGCAAGAGTACTGGAAGGGGTTGCCATGCCCTTCTCCAGGGAATCTTCCTGACCCAGGGATGGAACTCTCTTTTCTGTGTCTCCTGCATTGGCAGGAGTTCTTTACCACTAGCGCCACCTGGGAAGATAATTGATATACAATGCTGTAGTAATTTCTACTGTACAGCAAAGTGATTCAGTTATACATTCTTTTTCATATTTTTTATTAATTGGGGGAAAACTGCTTTACAATGTTGTGTTGGTTTCTGCCATACAATAATGCAAATTAACCATAATTATACCTACATCACCTCCTTTTTGAGCCTCCCTCCCCTTCCCCCAACCCACCTTAGTAGCTAGGCTCCTGGACAGGGGCCTCTCCATGTGCCTGCCTGCCTCCCTGCCCCACCCTCAGCCCCGACCCTGACCTGGCTTTGCAGCAAAGGTGGGGAATTTGGGGGCCCCCATCACATGAAAGGAAAGGGTGTGCTGTGAGTGTTAGGTTGCTTCAGTCATGTCCAATTCTTCACGATCCCACAGACTGTATGTAGCCTGCCAGGCTCTTCTGTCCATGGGATTCTCCAGGCAAGACTACTGGAGTGGATTGTCATGCCCTGCTCCAGGGATGGAACCCAAGGCTCCTGTCACCTGCATTGGCAGGAGGGTTCTTTAGCACTAATGCCACCTGGGAAGACCAATTAATAGCCATGGTGGTGGTTTAGCCGCCATTGTTGTTATTCAGTCACTCAGTTGTGTCTGATTCTTTGCGACCCCATGGACTGCAGCACGCAAGGCTTCTCTATCCTTCACTGTCTCCTGGAGTTTGCTCAAACTCATGTCCATTGAAACCCTGATGCCATCCAACCATCTCATCCTCTGGGTCCCCTTCTTTTCCTGCCTTCAATCTATCCCCTAAGTTTGAGCAAATATGGAATAGGAAGAAGCAAGGAATTCCTAGGAAGACAACTGCAAACAATCATATCAACTTATCTAGAAACTTGCTTGCAATGGGAAATTTAGAGATAATTTTTAAAGAGTTTGTTATCCTCCAACTAAAAAATAACTAAAATAAAAAATAAAAGTATAACCAAGACTTGGAGAAGGCAATGGCACCCCACTCCAGTACTCTTGCCTGGAAAATCCCATGGAAGGAGGAGCCTGGAAGGCTGCAGTCCATGGGGTCGCTGGGAGTCTGACACGACCGAGCGACTTCACTTTCACTTTTCTCTTTTCATGCACTGGAGAAGGAAATGGCAACCCACTCCAGTATTCTTGCCTGGAGAATCCCAGGGATGACGGAGCCTGGTGGGCTGCTGTCTATGGGGTCGCACAGAGTTGGACACGACTGAAGCGACTTAGCATAGCATAGCATAGCATAACCAAGACTCCAAAAAAATATTAGATCTTAATTGAGAACAAGAATAGTCACCTTTTTTTAAAGCCACAAAGTCAATGGATTTAGTATATTTACTGGACACCTGGAGAAAATGTGTCTGCAATAAGTCAAATAACATCCCATTGACCCCATGAGCTAAAGGAAAGGAAAGCATGGGAGAGTTTTCATTTGAAATGTCTGAGGCTTGCCATCTGTTTCTTTAAAATAGTACAGCCACAGAGTACTTCTCTCTTTAATGTGCTCATTGGTCAAACCATTCGAACCTATTTCTAACCAAGATCCTACCCATCCTCCAATATGCTTCAGAATGGACCCTTGTAAATATTTTTTATTCATGACTCCTAATTTCATTTCATATTCTAATTGCCATTCCCGCCACTTTTTCCTCATTACAGGAAGCTCTTCCAACTGGCCCCAGTTCTTTTTCTCTCTTGATTAAACCAAATCTCATCTCCTTTGAAAACTGCTCACCTAGGCAGTGTTTAAGGGAAATTCTCAGGGCTCTGGGTTCGATACCATCTCTGCCACCCGGCGCTTCGTGACTTCTGGCAAGTAGCTGTGCGTTCTCTTAAGCCGGATACAACAGTGTCTCGCAGGGTTGTCGTGAAGATTAGATAAAGAACGTGTGTCATGCGGAAAGTGCCCCAGCACAGGAAAGGGGCAGCCGTCCACACCTTTCCCTTTGTTGGTTTCCATCTCCAACGGAGAGCACCGGCACGCTCTGTACCGCGCCTCTCCCGCCCTCGTTGCGGAGCATGCAGGGATTTGTAGTTTTTTGGTTCCCTAGTTGCGGTTTCTCTCGGAGCAGCGGCGCGAGAGGAAGAACTACACATCCCACTGGGCCGTGAAAGGAAAGTGGGGCGCGGAAAACCGAGCGTCCCCGCCCGGCAGGCTTCGCTCCTGCGGCCCACCGGCTATGCCTGCGGCGGGAGGGCTCAGACCCCGCGACAAACCTGGGGCCGAGCGCCGGCGCCGATCCGCGGGGGCCGCCCGGCTGGGGCGGGAGACCAGAACTGGCCCTGCCGCCGTGGGAGCGCGCGGGGGTCGGGGGGAGAGAAATAAAGCGAGCAAATTGTGGGCGCCCATGGGGGAGAAGAAGTGAGAAAGGGCAGGGGAGGCAGCAACCCACGCAGAACCGGCTGCCACCGGGGGCTTGTCCTCCGGAAGGGAGTCGGGGGCCGGAGGTGGACCGAGACCGATTTCGCTGCCCCCTCCTCCCCGTGGAAACCTGGAAACCCGGCTTGGAAGCCGGCCGGAAGGCGGAGATCCCCCCGCCCTCAGCTCCCATCCTGGATTCTGGCCCGCCTGGGCACGCCCCTACCCACCCTGTCGCCCGGGCGCCCCCATCGCCTTCCCGGGCAGCATTAGAGACCCCCCACCCCCCCGCCTCCCAACCCGACCACGCAACCCGCCGGGGAGGGTCACGCCTCCGCGCCGGTTCCTCAGGCCCCCGGGACTCGCAAGAATGGGTTTGCGTGTTGCTGCGTGAATGTGTGTCCCCGAGGCGGCTGCGACCGCGGGAATAAACCGGGAGGAGAAGAGGGGAAGCGGACAGAAATCTGCGGGAGAGCGATCAGCGGGTACCCGGCTGGAGCGGCCCCGGGGCGATGGTGGAGGGAGCCCAGTGCCCACCCCCGCCCCGACACTGGCCTCGCCGGGCCGGCCGGTGGGGACCGGGGCGGGGGCGCGGCAGTTCCCGTGCGGACTTCGCGGGGCGAGAAGGAGGGGCCGGAGGAGGAGCCCGGCGGGCGAGGCGCGGGCCACCGCCCACCGGGCGGGGAGGAGAAGGCGGACCCGTTCGGAGCTCGGCGCGCGCGCCGGGGCTCAGCCTTGCAAACAAGTGTCTGTGGCGCTCGCCCCGCGGCCCGGACACAAGCGCTTCGCCGCCCCCCGGCGGCCCTCCTTGTGCCGGGCCTGGCTCCTATGGGGCAGGACCGATCCAGCGAGCCCCTGGGCGCGCAGTCCTCCACCCGCCGCCGCCGCCGCGACCCTCGGGCCGGGCGGCCCCGGCAGCTTCACGCGGGGGCCGCGGACTCCGCTTGGCTGCCAGGCGCGCCGGCGCGGGGTCGCCGCGCGATCAGCGGCGCCCAGGCTGTCGCCGAGCCCGCTCCCGACAGAATAACGTGCTTGGTTTCCCCACCCACCCCTGGGAGGGGTTGCTGGGGCCGCGAGCGGCCTCCCAGTTTCCATCGCTCTCTCCTGGGCAGGATCCGCCGCCGGGAGGAAGGATTAGAATAAACCTGAACCGCGGCGCAGAAGTGGCTCCCGGGGAAGCCGGCGCCGGGGCCGCCGCCTCGTGTCCCCTCGGGGCGCAGCGCTCGGGGGTCGGCGGGCCGGAGCCCAGGCGCGGCCCGCGGGCCGGGGGCAGCGGGGCCGAGCGAGCGGCCGCGCGAGGGGGCGGGCGCGCGGCCCACCGGGGGGCGGCCGGGCAGCCCCCTGCACCCCGCGGGGGCCCCGAGCCCCGGCACGCGGGCTGGACGCGAGCGAGGACCGCCGCCGCGGGCTGCGGGCGAGCCCCGTCCCTCTCGGCAGGGGATCGGGCTATGACAGCTGGGCGCCCCAAAGGGTTAACCTGGGTGTCCTCGGCAAAGTTGTCGCCGAGCCGGGAGCCCGCGTAGGGGCCGCGGCACCGAGGCTCGGGGGGCGGCCGGGCGGCCGGCGGCGGTCGTGGCTCGGCGGGGCCCGCGCGGCCGGGGGGCTGCTGGGGGTGTGCGCCCCCAGCCGGCTGCCCTCGTGGATGCCTCCCGGCGGCGGCGGGCCCATGAAAGACTGCGAGTACAGTCAGATCAGCACCCACAGCTCCTCCCCCATGGAGTCGCCCCACAAGAAGAAGAAAATCGCGGCCCGGAGGAAATGGGAGGTTTTCCCGGGAAGAAACAAGTTCTTCTGCAACGGGAGGATCATGATGGCCCGGCAGACGGGCGTCTTCTACCTGACCCTCGTCCTCATCCTGGTCACTAGCGGACTCTTCTTCGCCTTCGAGTAAGTGGCGGCGAAAGCTTCCCCGACGCCTGCACCCCCTTGATCCCCGACCCTCCCCTCGATACTTTCGTTTTCTAGAAGCCTTATCTGTTGTATATCGTTATATAATACAGACACCCGCCCCCCCCCACCTTTTTTTTTTTTTTTCCTTTTCTTTCAAAGGTCTGTTTGCTGGTCCGTCCCCAGAGATAATGCAGTTCTGGGTCGGGCTCTAGGAGTGGAGGACAGGGCAGAGGGGGACACTTGGAAGGTGTATCTGCCTTGTTGCTCCAGAGGGTTGAGTGGCACTTTGGCAGGTGGCTGATTCTTGGTGCTAGCCCGACTCCTGGAGTTTGGGGAATAGCAATCCAGCCCAGATGTAGCCTTCTGTAGGAAGCGGGAAGGAGGTAGATCCACAGAGGGGATCCACAGAGTTGGCTTCCTTTCCTATTCAAGAGCTGTAAGGGCATCATGTTAAGCTCGGCTTTCTAAATCTTCTACACGTCTTTGCTGAATATCGAGAAATCTTGGTTGGTTGAGGTCTCAGTGTAGGCCACCCCATGTGGCCTGGAAGGATAATTTCATTTTTCATTCCCCTTTAGATGTTCACTCTTGGTCAACAGTTTCTGATTTACTATCAGGTTTCTAAACGCTTCACTGTTTTAAAAAAAGTTTCAATAAAAAAATGTTCCAAGCAAACACTTTTCCCACCTCTTCCTGATATTTGCAAACAGGTTAAAAAGGAGACTTCTTACTGCATGGTAACTTCTGACTCCAGAAACAATACTTGGGGACTTTAGAGCTTTAACTGGAAAAAAAAAGTACATGCATGTCTTCTCTGTTTTCAGGAAAATCAGATTGGCTGGTAGCAACTATCCTCCTGCCAACTAATGAGGGATCTTCTTACTTATTAATAGTATTAGATAAAGTAGTTTAACCACATTCCAGAATCAATTTCAATTGCTCTTATTGGGTCCAATGTTTGCAATGCAACTTCTTATGTAATTCTTGGTATCTGATGTTCAATGAAATTTGTAGCTACTACTCCCCACCACCATTTAAAAAAAAAAGCAATATATTTATTGGGGGTTCTTTGCTTTTGCTGTATCCTGGTTATTATGGGGCATGATAACGCTTTCTGCTTCTGTTGGGTAGGGTTCATTAAAACTTTCTGTGTGTATTTACTTTTGTCTCTGATAAGTATTAATAGGCTCTGATTTTTTGCCTGATGTTTGATATTCCAAATGTTGTCTCAGTCAGAAATAGATGACAGTGTAATACTATTCACTTAAAGCCCTCTGACTCTGAGGGGAAGCATTTTGCATCTGAACATTGAGCCATGATGAACAATTTTAACAGGATTGAGTTAGAACAGGTGAGGAGAGAGATCTCATATATAAACCTCTGCCTCCCCGAGTCTTTCTTTCAGACAGCCCCTCCATTTCTGACTATGCAAAATGCTCAGGTCTCTCCCAGAGCTTTTAACTTTGGTGCACCTTTGAGACTAGTTGGTGGAGTCTGTCGAGGGGACAGAGGGCTGGAGGGTCAGGGTGTGGAGAGGTTTTCCGAATGACCTGAGAAATGCCCTGTTGTTGCTGCTTCTGTTCTCCTTGCCTTCATCCAGAGTCATCCTCTGGTCCTTACAGACCTGGGGAACTGGAGCGAGGGGCCAGAGTTTGCAGCAGAGTTGTAACCCATTTCGGCACTGACTTGATGATTCCATATGGCTGAACAGAAATGCCATTCTTCTAATGGCGGCTTTCATTACAGGGGGTCCCCTAGACGGGGTTCACTGTGTTCCTAATGTTAACAAAGTTTTAGTGGATCCGTATTGCCATCTTTGCTCTTTTTAGCAAGGCTAAGAGTGCAGAAAGTGGATTAACTTTGTGATTGCATTGCACAGCTTCAGCCACAAGTGTGTTACATGTAGAATCATGAATATTTCATCTTCTCTAACACAAATCCCCACAGGATGGTTAGGGGTCCCCTCCAGTTATTACTCACCATCTTTTATTTTCTTCTTTTCAAACACTGCTTTTTACTAAACCATCATAAATTCATTTCTACTTCTTCATCTCTGTGTGTGTTTCTTCCAAGAGTTCCCCAAAGTCCTCACTAGCAGGTTGTTAGGGATTTTTTTCTGCGTCAGTGTTAATGGATGGCTGTAGGAATAAACATGTGCACTGGGATTTTGTTAGCTACTGTCAGCAGCTTCATTTTTAGATCGGCTCTACGTGTACGTGTATCTTTGGTGTCCATGAGCGTCACTTCAATTAGGTGATTTCAGATTTCAAGGAAAGAAGGCTCATCGCAGCACGAAACCTCAGTTGTGAAAAGTCATAGGGCCATTCAAACTATAGAATATTATGCTTTGGCAAGAATATTTATCCCTGTATTGCTTTTAAGTTCATTACCGTTGGTAATGCCAGAGTGATATTAATTTGACAGAGTCTCAGAGAACCAATTAGTCACATGCTTGGGAAATGAAATGCCAGTAGACTAACAGAGATCAAGACAGAATGACAGACAGTTTTGTTTTGCTCATTGTCTGCCCTCCTTCTGCCGTTCCTCAGTTATTTATTGAGCATATACTATGTGGTTGCCTGTTTTGGTGAATTTCATGTCTCGATAACTTTAATATTAGCAGAGTTCCATTTTTAAACATTAGACTCTGTGCTTCTCCATTCTGTCACACGAAGGCAAATATGAAATTTGAAAATAAGACATATAACTTCTAAACTCAGTTTTAGACCTCCTTTTCCTGCAACTCTTCTCCACCCCACCTCTCCTTTCTAACCTTGAGCAGATGGACAGGGAAGTGGACTTCCTGGAATGCAGCAATAGGTATTGATACTGTCTTCAACCCTGGAAGAAAGGCCGGGTAGAATGTTATTCCCAACTTGAAGATGAAGTGACAGAGGCTTGGAAAGCAACTACCTAAGGTCACACGCTAATTAGTGGTGGGGCTTCAGGCAGCAAAGCCTGTGACCCTTCTGATGGTCTGGGCTGCTCCTCCTCCATGTGTAGAATAGTGGTCACAGGTGTGTGTGCATATTGGCCAGACAGATCCCAAGATTCTGCCCAGAAGTATGACCCTAGACACATAATTTGACTCTTCTAAGCCTTAGTTTCTCAGTCTGTTAAATGGGATTCATAATATCGACCGTTAAATGTTGTGAAGATTAAAAGAAGTATATTTAGTACAGCATCTGATATGTACCATCTACTCATTAGATGGTACCTATTATTAGAGAAGGGCTTCCCAGGTGACATTAGTGGTAAAGAACCCACCTGCCAATTCAGGAGACGTAAGAGATGTCGGTTTGATCCCTGGGGAAGACCCCTTGGAGGAAGACATGGCAATCCACTCCAGTATTCTTGCCTGGAGAATCTCATGGACAGAGGATCCTGGTGGGCTACAGTCCATAGATTCAGAGTCTGACATGACTGAAGCAACTTAGCATGCATTATTAGAGCAATAGCCTCCCAGGGACACTGGTCCCCGTTTCTGAGAACCTGTGAAGGAAGGAGTATGGGGGTTATGAAGCAAGCATGACAGGGATAGCATATTACGGCTGAAAAAATGTGGAACCATGCAGCCTGCGGTTGAAACAGAGGAGCAGCTTTGCCCCCGCCCCTTTTATCCAGACCCTGAGCAAGAACAGGGGAAACCTCCAAGAAGCAGGGACTGGATTTCATTTCCATTTTTGGAGCTACCATCTCAGAATGGAGAAGACAGAAAGAAAGCAACTAGAAGTCCACCTAAAAGCAGCTCTCCAGTCTTTGCCAGTTAGGGCAGGGCTGTTTACCTTTGGGCATCTTTTATTTGACTTATAGAGGGCTGGTCCAAAGTGACAGCATTCCATGGGTGTTTAAGAGGGAAGGGAGGAGGTTGGTTGCAGTGCTATTGAGATGTCTCTCTATTCCTTGCACTTATTGAGGGCTTGCTCATCAGAGACTCTCTGCAGTGTCCTCAGACTCACACCCCCAGAATAGTCATTTGAAAAGATCAGTGAACATTATCAATTTCTTTCTCTCTGACATACACACACAGAGCCCACTTTAGAGTTGAAAATTTGAGGGAAAAAAAAGCAAAAGTCTTTGGTCCTAAAGTATTGACCTTTCATAGTCTCTTGATCACCAGGGCAGAAAGGAGGAGATGAACTGGGGTGCACATGACGTTCTTGTTTCCAGGAGCACCCCTTGAGGCCAGGGGAGCAATGCTCAGGTCTTGGAGTTGACCGTCCCCTGCTCCTATGCTGTCACCACGGACAGTTTGGAGATGTTACTAGAGCTGAAGCTGAGATTGCGGTAGCGTTCTTAAATTTCTCCTCACTGAGAAGTCTGTTGGTGATTCTTTAAAAAAAAGTCATGTTTTCTTGTCTCTTGTCGTCCCCTTGCCTTCCTTCCCGTCGTTACTTCCTCTTCCTCCTTCTCCTCCCCTCTGAAATAACTGGTAAATAATTGGTAGTCATTGGAACTGCAGTCTGTTTGCCTTGAAGATGGAACAAGAGACTGTCCCCCATAAACAGAAGTGTGATTTCCAATAATAATGTCTCTCTTTTGGATTGGAAATCCTTTATTATCTAGTAGAGGGTACTGCCTTATAATACCTAAAGATAACCCATTCATTATGCGTGATTAACACATGGAGAAGGAAATGGCAACGCACTCCGGTACTGTTGCCTGGAGAATCCCATGGACAGAGGAGCCTGGCGGGCCATGGTCCATGGGGTCGCAGAGAGTCAGACACGACTGAAGTGACTGAGCACGCATGCGACACATATAAATTCTGTGGGGATAGGGACTCTCTGTTTTGTTCACCCGTATTCCCCCAGCATTTATAGTAGTACCTTGTGCATAGCAGGCTCTCAGTAAATATTTATCATTTAATGAAATAATGGTAAAATTGAAACACACTGAAAAACAACTTCTGTGTGCTTTGGTTTTTCATTTTGTAGAGTTGGGAACTTTAATAAAATGTAGAATTAATAATATCAGAAACATTGATTATAATGTAATTCAGAATCAAATATCATCCTTTTTCAAATGCATCAGTTGAAACAGAAGAAATCAAAGATTTTCTTGGTTACTTAGAAACTAATGACAGAGTTGGGATGTTCTCTTCACTAACCAAGATTTCTATTTTTTTTTTTTCTGTAGTTTTTAACTAAACGCTTTAAACAAACAAAGCACTCTGTGATATATATGAAGGTTACCCAACAACCAGCAGCACCTAGAATAATTTTATGTTTTATAGGGTCTTGACTTTGGATACTTGAATTTATATAATAGGATTCTTAAGAATTCTATCGACTCCTTATATTTCACTGTTTTCTCTTAGCTAGTGACATCACGTTATGCAAAAAGGACTCCTGTAGGTTCCTATAATAGGGTAATGATGGTCAGTTATTTAATGGGCTGTATCTACATGCATGCTTGCTTGCTCAGTTTTGAACGACTCCTGTGACCCTGTGGACTGTAGCCCACCACAGGCTCCTCTGTCCATGGGATTCTCCAGGCAAGAATACTGGAGTGGGTTGTCGTTTTCCTCCTTCAGGAGATCTTCCCAACCCAGGGATCAAACCCATGGCATCTCCTGTATCTCCTGCATTGCAAGTGGATCCTTTACTCTGCTGAGCCATCAGGGAAGCCTGTATGTACATAACCTGGAGATTTTTCTTTTGCAGTACAATGCTGCACATAATTTATTCAAAGCAGAGTTATTATTTCTTAGCAAGGGAACTTAAATTAAGGGTTTCAAGGAAATGTGCTCCTTGTTTTGTAGATGAGGTTGTTAGGAAAGGGAAAATGGTGGTGGTCAATAGATGCTTATGGTCTTCCCAGGTGGCTCAATGGTAAAGAATCCCCCTGGCAATGCAGGAGACACAGCAGGTTTGGGTTCGATCCCTGGGTCAGGAAGATGCACTGGAGGAAGAAATGGCAACCCATTCCAGAATTCTTGCCTGGAAAATCCTATGGACAGAGGAACCTCATGGGTTATAGTTCATCGGGTTGCAAAGAGTTGGACATGACTGAGCCCAAAATCAATATATGCTTTAATTAGATACACCCAGAAATTTGAATCTGATAAAATGTCAGTTGGTTCAAGTAAGAGCTGGGGACCTTCTTAATGCTTTTATTTAGATCTTCACTAAATATAAAAGTTGGTCCCAACTCAAACTAATTTTTATAAACTGGATGATCTTTCTTCTGTTTACCCCCTGTTTAAAAAATGTAGTATTAGATTGATACAGAAGATTGTTTGTAACACACCTTCAAATTTGAAATAAAATATTATAAAGAGCACCCATGAAACTGCCACTCACTCAAGAACCACATTAATATCAGGGCTTCTGAGTATTACATCCTCTGGGTTTTAGCCCAGGGCCATAAACTCCCTGAGGTCATCAGTACCTGAGCTAGTCATTATTAATGCCTTGCCTTTTTACCTTCAAGCTTGTTGAATGTATGCATTCCCCAATAATAGATTGTTTCAGTTCAGTTCAGTTCAGTCGCTCAGTCATGTCCGACTCTTTGCGACCCCATGAATCGCAGCACGCTAGGCCTCCCTGTCCATCACTAACTCCTGGAGTTCACTCAAACTCACGTCTGTTGAGTCGGTGATGCCATCCAGCCATCTCATCCTGTCGTCCCCTTCTCCTCCTGCCCCCAATCCCTCCCAGCATCAGAGTCTTTTCCAATGAGTCAACTCTTCGCATGAGGTGGCCAAAGTACTGGAGTTTCAGCTTTAGCATCATTCCTTCCAAATAACACTGAGGACTGATTTCCTTTGGGATGGACTGGTTGGATCTCCTTGCAGTCCAAGGGACTCTCAAGCGTCTTCTCCAACACCACAGGTCAAAAGCATCAATTCTTCGGCACTCAGCCTTCTTCACAGTCCAACTCTCACATCCATACATGACCACTGGAAAAACCATAGCCTTGACTAGATGAACCTTTGTTGGCAAAGTAATGTCTCTGCTTTTGAATATGCTCCTTAGGTTGGTCATAACTTTACTTCCAAGGAGTAAGCCGTCTTTTAATTTCATGGCTGCAATCACCATCTGCAGTGATTTTGGAGCCCAAAAAAATAAAGTCTGACTGTTTCCACCGTTTCCCCATCTATTTCCCATGAAGTGATGGGACCAGATGCCATGATCTTCATTTTCTGAATGTGGAGCTTTAAGCCATCTTTTTCACTCTCCTCTTTCACCTTCATCAAGAGGTTTTTTAGTTCCTCTTCACTTTCTGCCATAAGGGTGGTGTCATCTGCATATCTGAGGTTATTGATATTTCTCCTGGCAATCTTGATTCCAGCTTGTGCTTCTTCCAGCCCAGCGTTTCTCATGATGTACTCTCCATATAAGTTAAATAAGCAGGGTGACAATATACAGTCATGACGTACTCCTTTTCCTATTTGGAACCAGTCTGTTGTTCCATGTCCAGTTCTAACTGTTGCTTCCTGACCTGCATTTACTTTGGCTTATTTTTCTATATAAAAATTTTGAAGGGACTCCCCTGGTGGTCTGGTGGCTAAGGCTCCATGGTCCCAATGCAGGGGGCTCAGGTTCAATCTCTGAATAGGGAACTAGATTTGCATGTTGCAACTTAGAGTTAGCCTGCTACAACTAAAGATCCTGAATGCTGCAACTAAGACCTGGCACAGCCAAATAAATAAATATAAATATTTTAAAAATGCATATAAATAAAATTTTCTTATATATAGAAAAGTAATGAAAATCTTTTATTTAAAAAACTCTCCCTCCCTCTTCTCTCCTTCCCCTTTCTGACCTGTTGAAGAGTAAGTTTCAGATGTCATGCTCTTTATATCCATATTTTTCCACGTGTAATTCTTACAAGAAAGGATATTCTCTTATACACACACAGTATTAGTATCCATTTCAGGAAATTTAATATGGGTACGATAGTCCACATTCAAACTTTGCCTCTATCCTAGGACCAGTGGTTAAAGTTTATCAAAACTGTTTTCTATTTATCTGTTTTTTTCTCTTTTCTTCCTTCTTGCCTCCTTTTAGATGAATTGCCTATTTTTAGCATTCTATTTTATTTCCTTAAAAAAATGTGGGCTATATTTCTTTGTATTTTTTTTTAGTAGTTGTTTGAGAAATTAGAATATGCATCTTTACTCTTTAATAGTCTGCCTCCAAATAGTAATGTTGAACTTCAAAACTAATATGAGAAACTTATTATAGTTCCACTTCTTTCACCCTTTGACTCTTATTCTCATATAGTTTATATCTGTGTATGATACAAACCCAAAATGTGATTATTTAAAAGCGGTCAGTAGTATTTAAAAGAAACATAAATGTAAATAAATAAATATATATATAAAATGAATATACTTTAAAACAAAACCTGTATACATATATAAAATCTAAAAGACACATACACTTGTACATATATAAAAAAGCGATAATTTTAAGTAGAATTTTGTATTTATTCTCACATATGTACCATTTCTGGTACTGTTTATTTCTTTAATATGCATTATTTCTCTTGGGCCGAAGCACGTTTTAGCAGTTCTTGTGTGCAGGTCTGCTGGTGACAAGTTCTCTTAGTTTTTCTTTTGACGGTGTTTCTGCCTTCACTTTGAAAGGATATTTTCACTGGATGTAGAATTCTAGTTTGACAGTTTCTTTTTTTCCTACCAGAACTTTGAAGATGTTGGCTCATTGTCTTCTGGCCTCTTTAATTTCTAAGATAAGTTAGTTTTAATATTTTCTATTTCCCCCTGTATGTAATGGGTGATTTTTTTTTTTTTTTTTCCAGCTGACTTTCTTTTTTCTTTTTTCAACAGTTGAATGAAGACATACTGAGGTGTGGTTTTTCTTATAGGGATCCTGCTTTAGATTTACTAAAGCTTCTTGGATCTGTAGATTGATATCTTGAAGTTTTGGTAACTTTCCATCCATTGTTTCTTCAAAAATTTTTTGTCCTATTCTCTCTCCTTGCCTGGAACTTTGTTAATTTATGCATGATACCATATTATATAGTCCCATACATCTTGGATTTTTATAATTGTTTTACTTTTTTTTTCTCTTTGTGTTTCAGTTTGAATAACTCCTGCTGGTCTGTCTTCAAGTTTACTGATCTTTTTCTCTGCTGTGTCCTGTCTATGATGAGCCCTCTTTGATACCTTGCTTTTTGTTCTGAGCATTCCTGTGTTTGAAAAACTAGTTTTTAAACACAAGTTAAGAAGAACAGTTTCCATTCTTCTGCTGAAAATTTCTGTTTGTGTCCATAATTTCTACTGGATCCTTTAACACATTTTTTGTTTTTTTGGTAGTTATTTTCGAGTCCTTGCCTTACGATGGCTGTATATCATCTCTGGATCCACTTCTTTTGGCTGTTTCTTCTCTTGACTGGGGCTTACAGTTTCTCCCTTCTTTGTGTTCCTCATAATTTTTGATTGCATGCTAGATATTGTGTGTAAAAGAATTGCAGAGGCTTCAGTAACTTAAAAGGGCATGGACTTCTTTCAGGCCAGCAGTGTGTGGGCTGAGTCAATCTCATTTGTAATTGAAATGGGTGTGACCTTTGGTGAAGCTTTAGTTACATTCATTTAATCACTGACTTCAGATATTTTGAGGGAAGAATAAGAACTTTCCGTTTAGCAGGGACTGGGATCTGAATCCTGATAAAAACTCTTCATGCTCCACAGCTCAGCACCAGCTCACTGAACTGTGGGAGATTTGTTTTTCAGGCAAAATGCCAGCTTTTTGGGATACTGGAGAGCTTTCTTTGTAGTCCTGTCCCTGCGTCTGTACCTAGGACATTTCTTTCTGCCCAGCTGTTTGCTCTCAGCTTTTGGGTGGCTGCTACAGTGCCCTGGGTAAAGGCTTGCAGTGCCTGAAATTCTTCTCATTTTTCTACGCTCTGACCCCTGCCCTATCCTTGGGAAAGGTCCCATAAGTGTCAGGGCAGATCTTTCTTAAGTGTCCTGCCCCATCCCAAGCTTTTGGTGTATCCTTGCCTATATTTGGTGACGATCCACAGGGAAGAGTTGCCTGGTGGTACAGACCTACTCTGTGGCTGAGTCTCCTTGGAATTTGAATCCATATAGCAGTCCACATGTGGCCATTAGCCTGGTTAAAATTTTGCTAGTTTTTCCTTAACTCCTGATATGGTGGATTCCTGGTCTCCCTGCCATTTTGGTAGGAATGAAAGCTACTCTTGGCCTTTTTTTTCTCTGGGGATGGGCTTGACACGTTTATACTTCTTTGCATCCTCAGCTCCCTGATATATTTTAAAAACTGCTTTTGTAGCTAATCTGGCTTACTCTCATTGACAGAGTGGGAGTGATTGCTCTTACAACTTTCAACTTGTGATTTTTTTTTTAACTTAATGTTGTGTTTCTCAGATTCATTTATGTTGTTGTACATCTATGTAATTAGTTTTTATTGCTTAAATATTTGGTTTGTATACATATGCTCAATTTATTCATCATACTCTTTCTAATATTTCTTTGACTTCTCACTGGTTCTTGGCATTTACTTTCACTTTATAGAATATGCAAGACTGCCTCCGCATAGGCTTTGATTTCTTCTGAAGGGTGTCCTGGCACTGCCTGTGATATCTAGACCCAAATGCTTAGGTCTGGGTAACAGAGAGTTTAGCATGGGATGCATTCTGTTATGCTTCTACATGATGATATTAATAAAATATTTAATAAAAGTGATAAATCATGACTATCAATTAACCATTGAAGTTGTATACAATTAAGAGCAAGGTTTAAAGAAATATACATCCTTACTATTTGACCTAAGTAGTACAGTGGTAAAGAATCTGCCTGCTAATGCAGGAGACACAAAAGAGGTGGGTTCAATCCCTGGGCTGGGAAGATCCCCTAGTGTAGGAAATGGCTACCCAGTATTTTTGCCTGGAAAATTCCATGGGCAGAGGAGCCTGGTGGGCTGCAGTCCATGGGGTTGCAAAGAGTCAGATATGATTGAGTATACAGGTATATGATGAGTGAGATACTTTATCACAGATTTTATCTTCATCGTCATAGTTTGATGCTAGTTTTTAATAGATTTCAAGAGAAAGCTTTAGCTTTCCCCCCCTTATTTACAACACTCTAGGTTTGGAAGCTCTTCCCATCTCATGCCTGACTTAGACACAGCCCCTCAGAGGACCTGTAGTTAAGATTCTGTTACTGACCTCTTCTTATGTAGCTGCTTTTCTTTGACAGTCCTGATAGAAGGATTTCTGATTGAATCTGCCAGCCCTCCCTGCTCTTATAGACTCTTTGGTCTCCCTGCTCTACTTGAGAGAGAAAAATCTCTTCCCCTTTCGTGATGGGCCCAGAATGAAGGGAAACGTGACGGCTATGTGTGTGTGTGTGTGTGTGTGTGTCTGTGTCTCCTTTTCTCTGGACTCCATTTCTCCAGTCGGTAGAGGTTGTCCTCTCCTTCATTTAGGCTTGTTTTGATCCCTTCCTCCTTGACCCTTCCTCTGAGAGCTGTCTTGCCATTCGAATGGACTTCCCCGTGGCCCCTAGAGAGTTTGGAAGTCGACTTGCTTTCAAGGGAGACTGTTTTATTTTAGAACATTTTAAACATATTTGACCAGAACCAACTATTAAGAAATGTGAATTTCCATACATCTTCAAACTGGGCTTTCAGAACTTCCGACTTCAGAGGCCAACTGCCTGGTCTTTCTTCTGAGAACCATCAGAAGGTGACCAGACTGGGCAGGGTGGCTGATAGAGGAGGGTGTAGCCAACGGTCTCGGGGGCTGGATGTGGTCTGCCTGGAGATAGTCTTATCAGTGGGGAAGTGGCTGGCTGTCCCACTCATTTGGGAAAGAGTTTAAGCTTTAGAGTCTGCTCTCTTTTGGTAGCTTTCAGGTGCTTCTGATGAAAACAGAGGAATAGCTTATTTTAACACAAAACACTGGAGTCTGTGAGAGGCGTTAGTCCCACTTACTGTGATGGAAAATTACTGCGTCTCCTTGTACAGATAGCAGAAATAGGTTGGGTCCCCACAATGTGTGTTCCTGGCTATTTCCTTGACAAAATGCAGTGTCCTTCCTCCCCGCACCACCCTCCCCCCTCCCCCGCCAGCCAGTTTTTCTTTTTCTCTCAGTGGTATAAGAGTGTGTGACTCTTTTTTTTCCTCTCTCCTTTTTTTTTTTTTTTTTTAAACTTTTATTTATTTGTTTTTGACTGGGCTGGGTCTGCGTGCTGCGTGGGCTTTGCTCTAACTGTGGAGCATGGGCTTCCCATCGCGGTGGTTCTCTTACTGTGAAGCATAGGTGTGTCTCGGGTGTGCAACAGGCGTGTCTCGGGCGTGCAGGCTTCAGTAGTTCCTGTTGTGGGCTAAGCAGTTGCAGCTCCTGGACTCTGGAGAACAGCCTCAATAGTTATGGAGTGAGGGCTCCGTTGGCATGTGGCATCTTCCCGGGTCAGGGATTGAATCCGTGTCTCCCGCATTAGCAGGCGGATTCTTTACCATTGAGCCACCAGGGAAGCCCAGTGATCTGATCTTTCAGGTTATATAATCAATGCCACTTGTTGTCTTGAATGGTACTGTTTTGGGGGTTTTAATGCCGTGAATTTCCCATCCATCCCTTCTTGATGGCAGATAAGGGCATACTTGAACATATAAGCCAAAGTGAGGTTAAATTCTGCAGCTCTATATAGTCTATTTGTCTTTCTACCCAGGGAGAAGAATTCTGTACTCAGGTTATCTCACAGCTATCAACTTGATATAAATTTCTCTGCTCCTTTTTAAGATAGTGAGCCATGCAAATTAAACTCCAGAATGGTCCCAACACACACATTCAAATGATGATTTCTACTCTGTTCAGGAGAGCTGCTGAGTTCATGTTTATGTACCTATTCCATTAGCTTTAAGCATATTTTGCATAGAATATTTCAAAAGGTATGCTCTTGTCTTTTAAAAAATAAATAGATACTGAAAGACAACTCTGTCACAAAATTATTATTTAGTCAGGATTAACACTGAATATCATTGTGTAAAAAGAACCTCTTTGGCTCAAAATAAAAAAATGGTAAAAACTATTACTTAGAATTATTAATTATGCCTTTATGGAAGTAGGAAGCTATTATATTATATACTTATATATATATATTTTTTAATGTGGGCCATTTTTAAAGTTTTTATTGAATTTGTCACAATATTGCTTCTGTTGTTTATGTTCTGGTTTTTTGACCTTGAGGCATGTGGGGCCTTACCTCCTCCACCAAGGGGCTGAACACACACCCCCGCATTCTATTTTCATTTAGAAGTTGAAGTGACAGCCAAACAGAGTCCCACTCATTTATAACTAAACTCTTCCGCCTCTTGGCTATGGATAGTTAGGATCGATCAACGGGGCTAATGTCGTCTCCTAGAACATGAAAATAGTATTCTTCTTTCTAAAGAAGGTGTGAGGTTGTTGATTTTAGACTGTTGTATGGGTTTGTTCCTGCCACCCAGTGTTGACCCTAGTTATTTTCAAGAAAAATACGAAACGTTCCTGAGCGGGAGCCTGAATCAGCACACAAAGGGAGAGCTGCAGTTAGGAAACAAGTGAAGCCGCCTTTTCCTTTCTCCTGAGTCTCTCTTTCTCCCGTATGAGTTTTCTCGTGCTGTCGCAGCAAATCACCACACACTCAGTGGCTTAAAATGACCCAGATTTATTATCCAACAGTTTTGTATGTTAGAAGTCCAACACGGGTCCCCCCTGGACTGAAGCCTAAGTGCCCGCAGGGCATTCTCTTCTGGAAGTCCTCGGGTGGCGTCCACACTGGCGCCTTTTCCAGCTTCTGAAGCTAATGTGCAAGCCCCTCTCGGCCTGTAGAGCCGTCAGTGTCCCCTCTCTGGTTGCTTTCCTTCTGTAATCACGCCTCCCTCTGACCACAGCCAGGGAAGGCCCTCCACTTTTAGGAGCAGACTTCCCTGGTGGTCCAGTGGCCGAGTCTCCGTGCTCCCAATGCAGGAGACCTGGCTTTGATCCCTGGTCCGGTAACTAGATCTCACATGCCACAACTAAAAGATCCCCCATACCACAATAAAGATCTGATACAGCCAATTCATTCATTAATTAATAATAAAAAGAAGAACTCATGTGATTAGATTGGGCCCATACCCAGTATAATGCCCCAACTCAAAGCCTTTAATCACAGCAGCAGTCTCTTTGGTGATGTTAGGTAACACATTCACAAGTACCAAGGTTAGGACTTGAAGGTCTTTGCTGCTGCTGCTGCTGCCAAGTCGTTTCAGTCGTGTCCGACTCTGTGCGACGCCATGGACTGCAGCCTACCAGGCTTCTCCGTCCATGGAATTCTCTAGGCAAGGTCTTGGGGTGGCTGTAATTCTGTCTGCTACACCCCCAACCCTTATCATTTCCATATTAAACTGGACTTGAAACGCTGAAAACTTTTATACAGCCTCAAAGAAGGGCTTGTTAATTAGACATCATAAAATGGGTACACAAAGTGGACCCCTTGATTATTTGCAGAATTCCGCAGAATTCCAAATGAGATGAGGCAGAGTACCTCAGGGATGGACTGAACTTGACTCACCTGGCTAACATCACAGGTAGGGTCCCCAGGGAAGCTGACTCTTAGACAGATTTGCCTGTAGAGCATTTAGCAGGGAGCACTCTCGGATCAGCACCTGTAAGGGGGCAAAGGGAGCTGCACCGGGTAGACAAAGTCACTGTCAAGTCTGTGGCCCACCTTTCTGGCCAAGGGAACAGACTTTTATACCTCTGCATTGAAGGCAGGAGGAGAAGGGGACGGCAGAGGATGAGATGGTGGGATGGCATCACCAACTCAACGGACGTGAGTTTGAGCAAACTCTGGGAGATAGTGAAGGACAGGGAAGCCTGGCGTGCTGCAGTCCATGGGGTCTCAAAGAGTTGGACACAACTGAGTGACTGAACAACAACAATTAACCAGTGTTAGATGTTGACTGCCCCAGGAAGGGGACACGACCTCTGGTGGTTTCCTGAGATAGACTGTCTTGAAGCTGGCAGATGCCAACATCCCCAGCAGCTGGGGGCATGGGTACTTCTCTCCTGAAACAATAGGTGGTGGGGTGGGAGCAGGAGGGGAGGACAATTATCTGTCTGCCTGATGACAGCATCCACTACAGTTAGGCACAACTGAGTCCTGCAGATAGCTCAGCCACCCGGAGGGATGATCCAGGCTTTGTGGACAAACCAGCCGCAGGGAGAAAGAGGGAATCCAGCCTAACAGGCGGAGAAGGCAATGGCAACCCGCTCCAGTACTCTTGCCTGGAAAATCCCATGGATGGAGGAGCCTGGTAGGCTGCAGTCCATGGGGTTGCTAAGAGTTGGAGACAACTGAGCGACTTCACTTTCACTTTTCACTTTCATGCACTGGGGAAGGAAATGGCAATCCACTCCAGTGTTCTTGCCTGGAGAATCCCAGGGACGGGGAGCCTGGTGGGCTGCCGTCTATTGGGTTGCACAGAGTCGGACAGAACTGAAGTGACTTAGCAGCAGCAGCAGCCCAACAGGCAGCAGGCAGGATCGGGGTGGCCCAGAAATTCAATCTTGTTTGGAGACAGAGAGGTATGTCAGTGGAGGGCAGGGTCTCAGGCTCAAGGCTGAGGTTCAGTGAGAAGTTTGATGCCCGGGGGGCTGGATGGGGCTCTAAGTGCCAGGAGAGGCTTTTGTTCTTGAGGATTCAAGAACAGAGAACCTGACAAGTCCAAGGTGGAGATGTGTTTCTAGGACTGGACATGGTGTCAGAGTAGAGTTGCAGCCTCCTGGCAGAGGGGAGCGCCCCCAAAGGCGGGGCTTCTCTGGGTTTGCATCTAAGGGCCAGCCTGGGTTTGGGGATAGAAAAGAGTAATGATGCTAGAAACCAGGCTGAACTTATAACTCAGTTTCTTTCTGAGTGCATCAAAGACCTGTCTCCCCCAAAGAAGATTTTTAAATATTCCATTGTTTTCCTCCCCTCAGTCTACCTAAGACAGGATAATGGAAGTAATTAGTGATGCTCTAGAAAAAGACTGGGAAGAAGTACTGTCTGTTCTGAGTCAGGAAGACTGGAATTATTTTATAGGAACACAGTACATTGTATCCAGTGAAACTGTTTCTTCTTTAGAACAAATATCACCATTCTTATTTATTTTCCATTTTTTTTTCTATTTGTTTAGAGAAAGGCATTTTGTAGTTAGAGTGATTCCATTGTCAATAAGGCCGCTGTTTGCATCTCCATGGACCAACACAAGGGAAGAGAGGCAAAGCTTTGCCTGTGTATCTGTGTGATTAACATAAAGTTTGACAAATAGCCTGCTCACTTTCTCAGTATCCACAGGTTAATTCAGGCTCCAGAGGAAAAAAAATGGCTTTACTTGAAGTGTCTGGTCTAATACACTGATCAACATAATGACACTTAAGGAACCTGTGTGATTTTCTGGAGAGAGCCTCGTCCTGGAGAGTGGTGGGGTGGAGCCCGACACAGCACAACCCTGCAGGCCTCCCTGGGCTCCCCAGCTCCTTGTCTTCTGTTCTGCTGCCCCCCACCATGCGCCCACCCACCGCGGTGGTGGGGGTAGGGGCCTGAGTGTTCCCTCTGCACCCAACATTCCAAACTGCGGCTTTTTCAGACTTTAGGAGGGTGACCTACACCGAACACTACATCCCTGAGATCCAGGACACAGTCCCAAGAAGAGATGAAAATTGTACAAAGCTGCCCTTCTCTAACCATGCACAGGGAGCCTTATTCTATTCTACCCTGTTGTTTTATTCTAGGATATTTCACATAAAAATGCCTCTTGACCCACTGAATAGATTTCATGACCCATAGCCTAGCACCCTCCACATGCTGTCCCCAGGCCTCCTGTCTTCACCCCCCACTGTACTCTCCATCTGACCTCCTCCCACTTGCAACCTTGCCTGGGTGAGGCCACCCGCAACCCATCTTTCCTGCTCTTACTCCTGTCCACGTGCCTCCCCAGGCCTTCCCGATGCCCCAGATGGTGATTCTTCCTGCGTGTCTGGCAGGCAAGGTGCTCCCTTCGTCTCCAAGGACCGTGGGCTAGATGAGCACTCAACCTGGCTCGATGGCAGTCCCTCTGTTCCCGTGCCTCTGGACTGCTGGGAGGCACAGGCAGGCACCAAGTCAGTGCCTCCGGAGCTGCATGAAAACGATAATGTCCTTGGGTGACGGGCCAGCTGAAACCTGCCTTTCCAAGGTTCTGACATCTGTTTCCAGGTTCCCATCCAGGCGTGGAGTGTTGGCGTCAACCGCCTTCATTATTGATGTGTCAGACGCTGAAGCCTTTCTGCAAGAGGCATTGCAGGAACACCAATAACCCAGCATTTAGACGTAGAGGTCAAAGATAGAAAGCTGGTGTTTCAAGTAATGGACTTCTAAAAACTATTTTTAGAAGCACAGAAATATGTAAACACAAGTAGTTTTCAAAATAATGCTTTTCCCATGATTCATGTTGACTCTGGTCAATCTCTTGGCAAACCGTGTTCTAGAATTTTACTCGCTGCATCTGGGAATCCTTTTCTTTTACTTCTGATTTTGTAATGGTAGAACTGTCTTTTTTTTTAAATCTCCCCATTTTGCAGATAAGAAAACTAAGGCCTGGGAGACTAGATGACTCATTCAAGGTAACACAGAGGCCTAACAGCAGAGGCAGGGTGAGAACGTATGTCTTCTGATTGCCAACCTAGGCCTCCCCTGCCTATCATCCCTTCTTGAGGTAAGGGAGGTAGTGAAAGGAAGTGTGATTTTCTCCATCTTTGTAACTGTCAACAGATCTTGTCTTCAAGGTGAAATCCTTT
This sequence comes from Bubalus bubalis, assembly GCF_019923935.1. Taxonomy (NCBI): domain Eukaryota; kingdom Metazoa; phylum Chordata; class Mammalia; order Artiodactyla; family Bovidae; genus Bubalus; species Bubalus bubalis. The sequence goes on along the minus strand of NC_059166.1, from coordinate 10,086,377 downwards.
TGAAAATTAAAAAAAAACAATTTTTTTATGTGGACCATTTTTTAAAAGTCTTTATTTAATTTATTACATTATTACTTCTGTTTTATGTTTTGGTGTTTTTGGCCATGAGGCATGTGGGAATCTTACCTCCCTGACTGAGGTGCGAACCCGTACTCCCTGCATTGGAAGGTGAAGTTTTAACCACTGGATCGCCAGTGAAGTCCTGAAAATTTCTTGCTTTAAGCTTGTATTTCTTCTTTGGGAAAAGTGATGAGTGAGCCGCAATTTCATCCCTCATTCTCAGACCGGTACATACTATTGCATTCTGAACTGTATCTGTTGCATTTCACAATAAAAAAGTACGTTCATCTTCACCTGAGTTCATAGAGTTGGCTTTATTTTATAGCACCTGCTTTCATTAAAGTCTAAGCACATGTAAGAAAATGCAAATACAGTTCCTAATAAGCACTCTTGGATGGGAGAGGGGTTTTTAACAAAATTTCTTTGTCTTGTCCCTTCCAGCAAATACCATTTTGCTGTTTCACCGTCTATGATGAAAGTAAATAACCTTCTAGGTAATGAACAAAAGACTACATTTTGTGAAACTTGTGGTCATTTAATTGGATTAGAATGAAATAGTCACCAGTGTTCCTTTATTTGTTTCTTCCATTTTTTAAAACCTTACCAGCCTGTGAAGGAAATGGCAACCCACTCCAGTATTCTTGCCTGGAGAATCCCAGGGACAGAGGAACTGTAGGGTCGCACAGAGTCGGACACGACTGAGCGACTTCACTTTCACTTTTCACTTACATGCACTGGAGAAAGAAATGGCAACCCACTCCAGTATTCTTGCCTGGAGAATCCCAGGGACAGAGGAGCCTGGTGGGCTGCTGTCTATGGGGTCGCACAGAGTCAGACACCACTGAAGCAACTTAGCAGCAGCAGCCTATGAAGGGGCTTCCCAGCTGGCACTAGTGGTAAAGAACCCGCCTGCCAGTGCAGGAGACCCAGGAAATGTGAGTTTGATCCCTGGGTCAGGAAAATCCCCTGGAGGAGGGCATGGCAGCCCACTCCAGTATTCTTGCCTGGAGAATTCCCATGGACAGAGGAGCCTGGCGAGCTACACTCTAGGGTCTCAAAGAGTCAGACATGACTGAAGCCATGTGGCACACATGCAGCCTGTGAAGAAGCCTGTTCCTTTCTTCCCTGACACACGGACTCAAGGCTCCTAGGACCCAAAACTCCTGCACTATTGCTCCCTAAGCATTCCAAAGGGCTGGCCCGAGAACCCTGCTTTCATTTATCACGTTATTTCTCTGGGAGAACACATTCCCACTTTCAAACTCCCGACGTAGGAATTAGCTTTGGGTACTGCCTATTCACCAGAAAAGAAAGCTCATTTCTCAGGAGCTGATTAGCTAAGCAGAGCTCATTAGCTTAGCTTAGTTTAGCAAGTATGATCTCATTAGCTAACGTGATATCATAACACACATGCTCGCAGTGGGTCGGGGAGAAGGCGAGGCGGCCAAGGGAGGCAGCTCACCCGTTGCGGGGCTGCGGGCCCCGGGGCTCCTGCTAGACCAGTGGCAATCTGTGCTGAGACGGTGCCTGGTGCAGGGGGGCACTGCCAGGCGCACAGCCCGAGACTGGTACCCAGTGTGGCATGGGGGCACTGCCTGTCAGTGCCAGGTGCCTGTGAAGGGCTTTCGTGCTTTATCTTGCTTGATCCTCACACGACCCGGACGCTAGCTGCTGTTATCAGTCCTATTTTACAGATGAGAAAACAGATTGAGTCACCGGTCATTGGAGCCTGTTGTCCATAAAACAGCGTTTGCTAAAAGTGGCAGATGCCTGTTTTGGGCCGAGGTGTAGGGCCGGGGAGTTGTGTCCTACTCTGCTTTAGTCCAGCGATGATTCAATATTCTTTGCTCTCTGGAGACACCCTGCTACTGACAGAAGTAGACTGTGAGTATACTGTGAGTTGCTCTATGGAGAGTCTCTTTCTGCATTTCTCTCCAAAGTGCAGCTGCTTGGGACTTCCCTGGTGGTTCAGTGGTTAAGACTCTGCACTGTCAGCACGGGATGAGGGTTCAATCCCTGGTGGTGGAACTAAGATCCCACAGGTGCTGCCAAACGATTAAAAAAAAAAGGCACAGCCATCTGAAACCTCAGGTTTTTCCTCTAAACATGATATAGTAATAGCCTCTGGCGGTGATTGGCGGAGAAAACATTTCCGGAGCTTTTAAGCGTTGTGCTTAACTCACTGCCACAGATGACTTGTTTTAAAATAAACTTTTAATTTTAGTGTGTTTTTAGACCTACAGAAAAATTGTGAAAATAGGTAACTTTTTAATTTGCTTGTTCATATTTCACCTCTTCCTCGTATGCTCTTTAGCCATTGATAGATTTTTCTCCTTGGGTGTTAAGAGCTCATGAGTAAATTCTTTATGCACTATGGCATTTCAGGAAAAAAGATATACACAAGTACATTAGAAACAGTGGGTGAAAAAAATAATTCTCCCAAGTCAGCCCATGCCGTACATTCTTCCCCGCATGCCTTCAGAGGTGGTGGAGTTCAACTTTGGTGTGTGAAGAGCAGCAAAGCTTTCTCTCCTCTGTTTCATTTATTTTCCTGGTTAATTAAAAAAAATATATATTCCAAGTAGCTCAGGAACATTTTATCTCAAGGTCTGACTCCAGAAATGTGAAACAAGGAGAGACACCCATCTGGGAACATTTTTGTATCTCCAAGATCCTGTGCGACACCTAAGTAGGTTCAAAAAAGGTTTTTAATGTTCTTTCCTCATCAGTTCAGTTCAGTTCAATTGCTCAGTCATGTCCAACTCTTTGCGACCCCGTGAATCGCAGCACACCAGGCCTCCCTGTCCATCACCAACTCCCGGAGTTCACTCAGACTCATGTCCATCAAGTCAGTGATGCCATCCAGCCATCTCATCCTCTGTCGTCCCCTTCTCCTCCTGCCCCCAATTCCTCCCAGCATCAGACTCTTTTCCAATGAGTCAACTCTTCGCATGAGGTGGCCAAAGTACTGGAGTTTCAGCTTCAGCATCATTCCCTCCAAAGAAATCCCAGGGCTGATCTCCTTCAGAATGGACTGGCTGGATCTCCTTGCAGTCCAAGGGACTCTCAAGAGTCTCCTCCAACACCACAGTTCAAAAGCATCAATTCTTCGGCGCTCAGCCTTCTTCACATTCCAACTCTCACATCCATACGTGACCACTGGAAAAACCATATCCTTGACTAGATGGACCTTTGTTGGCAAAGTAATGTTTCTGCTTTTGAATATGCTATCTAGGTTGGTCATAACTTTCCTTCCAAGGAGTAAGCGTCTTTTAATTTCATGGCTGCAGTCGCCATCTGCAGTGATTTTGGACCCCCCAAAAATAAAGTCTGACACTGTTTCCCCATCTATTTCCCATGAAGTGATGGGACTGGATGCCATGATCTTCGTTTTCTGAATGTTGAGCTTTAAGCCAACTTTTTCACTCTCCTCTTTCACTTTCATCAAGAGGCTTTTGAGTTCCTCTTCACTTTCTGCCATAAGGGTGGTGTCATCTGCATATCTGAGGTTATTGATATTTCTCCCAGGAATCTTGATTCCAGCTTGTGCTTCTTCCAGCCCAATAAATTTGACCAATAAACCTGACCAAGTGTATGTATGATGATGATTTAGAAAGTATGTTGTGTTTTTAATAACTCCACTACATATTTGCATAAGGAACTGAATTTGGAGCAACGATTTACTCAAATAGAAATATTTTTTTTAATCATAACAGCCTAGCAATGGTTTCACTTTACAAGTGAGGTTGTGGTTCAGTGTTTAGACATAATGATTGATCTGAAAAAAAATAAAGCATTATTAAAAGAAATTTTGTCATGATTTTGTAATAATTCAGTATGGGGTATCAGCTGAGAATTCTGGGTAATTATTCCCCAGCCCACCCCGATGTGACCTGTCTTTTCCTCTTTGTTCCCTTTTCTATTTGGAATATGCCACCCTTGGCATCATTCTTGAATTAAGTCTTGTCCTTTTGAGGGAACACTCTTTTAAATATTAATTCCCAAGGGGAGAGGTAATACGTTAAGTTTGTATTATGCCACCTCCAGAGTGTATGTTCACTTGTCACTTTCTTACCAGGCCTGGGGCTCTGAATAGGAAGCTACTTTGAGGGATGGTAGGGATGGTGTGGTTTGACTCAGGAGGGAGGGGCCCTGAGAAGCACAAAGGAAGAGGAAGTAGGTTGAAAGGATTCCAGCCAGAGTCACAGGGTCCCAGGTGTCTGGCCATTTCGACCCTGTGATGGGCTCACAGGTTTTGCTGTAAATGGGGTCATGATTATTATGTTGAGTTTATGATGTTGATATACCAGGACATTGAATTGATATGCCTTTAGTTGAGTATGATTTCAGAAAAGTTTAGCTCCAGAAATTGGATGGAATTTGGCTTGTTGAGTTAGTAGAGGGCATAGTCCTAGATTCAGAAGGAATATCTGTTTAAGCCAGAGGTTTCCCAAACAGCATCCTGATTGCTCCGTCACTTATATGGTACCTTTGTGTAAATTGGAGAAAGTCATTCCTTCAAGGTGATTTATTTCCAGCTGTCAGAAAATTATCACTATGTAAATATTTTTTATTAAAACAAAGACATTTCTATGCTGGAAAATTATGAAAATAAAGCTATAACTCTGTGATGTCTACAGTGTAAATGCTGCTGCTGCTGCTAAGTCGCTTCAGTCGTGTCCGACTCTGTGCGACCCCATGGACTGCAGCCTACGAGGCTTCTCCGTCCATGGGATTCTCCAGGCAAGAACATTGGAGTGGGTTGCCATTTCCTTCTCCAGTGCATGAAAGTGGAAAGTGAAAGTGAAATCTCTCAGTCGTGTCTGCCTCTTAGTGACCCCATGGACTGCAGCCTACCAGGCTCCTCCATCCATGGGATTTTCTGGGCAACAGTACTGGAATGGGGTGCCATTGCCTTCTCCAGAGTGTAAATAGTGCCCCTTAATTGTAATGCTTTTGTTCAGTGCCCAAGCTGTACAACTAAATTTGAAGGCAGCCCTCCTTCTTTTTCTCTAGTCTTCCTCTTCTTCCATTTCTTCGGCAATGATGAGTCCTCACTGACCTACCAGCCTGAAGTGCATAAAAGCCTGTGCCTATCTGCAGGTCAGAAAGGGAGGCAGGGAAAAGGAAGATAGAGTCCTGCTTGTCGAACATCCAGGTATCCGCCATTAGTGTATTCATGGGCTTTTCATTTAAGCAGCACCATTTTCAAACCTTGGATTGGGAATGCCCTGGATATATAATAACATTTCCATAAATATAAGAGGTGCCCATGATGGGCCAGGAATTGGGATGTGTGCACACTCAGTCGCTAAGTCGAGTACAAGCAGCATCCCAGAGGGGACGTCTGGATGGGGAGCCCTCCGCCCCGCGGTACGGTTGTCATCTGGGTGAAGGTCCTAGGCATGTCATATTCTCCCAAGGTTTTGCTGGCCTGATTTCCCTTTGTTCAGCCAAAATTTATTGGCTGCAAGAAAACTTCCCATCTATCCCTTAGAAGGAAAACTCACTCTTAATGTTCTTCCCATTATGAAATTAAATTCCCCAAATAATTGTTTTAGACTGCTTAGACCAAGCCACTTTTCATTGGCGAGGACACAGAAGCTATCTCAGGCTCAAAGTAAAAGCAAAAAAAAAAAAAAAAAAAAAAATGAACTCTGGGTGCTTTGGCCACATGATTATAATAAAATTGGTGTACTTTCAAGAAGGGCAGACCTGGGTGCCTATGTTCATTTAATTAGTCTGATGGGACAAGCACTTCTTGTTTGCCTGGCTCCATGTTCTGTATTTATTTCGAGTTGATTAGAATGGCATGTGAACTTGGAAGTAAATAAATTTTGATTGTGTGGATTGCTTGGCTAAGTAAACTTACCATCTACTTCTCAGAAATCAAATCATCAGGAAGCAGGTTGTTTTTCTGTGAGTGCTCTGTGCTCTTGTAAGTACTGTTTTCATGTGGCTAGGAAATATGAGAGTCTTTCCTCAAGAAATGATAAAGGCCAAAGGTAGGACTGGGCCCAAGAAGGAGCCAGATATATTAATGATGATAAATCTTTAAGAGGTCGTTTTGTTGGCTGGATCTGATATGTAGGGGATATGTCTGTTTTATACATCCATTTTCAGCTAGGATTAGGCTTGTTGTGGATAATAAAAAAAACACCCCCCAAGTAACTGACTTAAGATA